>NW_028227279.1:5252506-5506643 GCF_978045245.1 Mus caroli | reverse complement strand
CTCACTCATATACTATGTACTACACTGTGCGTTTCTTATATTCTAAGTTTTTCAGTGCAACTCACTCATATACTATGTACTACACTGTGCGTTTCTTATATTCAAAGTTTTTCAGTGCAACTCACTCATATACTATGTACTACACTGTGCGTTTCTTATATTCTAAGTTTTTCAGTGCAACTCACTCATATACTATGTACTACACTGTGCGTTTCTTATATTCTAATTTTTTCAGTGCAACTCACTCTTATACTATGTACTACTCTGTGCATTTCGTGTAATGCGGGTTTTTCAGGAAATTCTAATTTTTTCAGTGCAACTCACTCATATACTATGTACTACACTGTGCGTTCCTTATATTCTAAGTTTTTCAGTGCAACTCACTCCTATACTATGTACTACACTGTGCATTTCTTATATTCTAAGTTTTTCAGTGCAACTCACTCATATACTATGTACTACACTGTGCATTTCGTGTAATGCGGGTTTTTCAGTGAATTCTAAGTTTTTCAGTGCAATCACTCATATACTATGTACTGCACTGTGCGTTTCTTATATTCTAAGTTTTTCAGTGCAACTCACTCATATACTATGTACTACACTGTGCGTTTCTTATATTCTAAGTTTTTCAGTGCAACTCACTCATATACTATGTACTACACTGTGCGTTTCTTATATTCTAAGTTTTTCAGTGCAACTCACTTATGTACTATGTACTACACTGTGCGTTTCTTATATTCTAAGTTTTTTAGTGCAACTCACTCATATACTATGTACTACACTGTGCGTTTCTTATATTCTAAGTTTTTCAGTGCAACTCACTCATATACTATGTACTACACTGTGCATTTACTGTAATGCGGGTTTTTCAGTAAATTCTAAGTTTTTCAGTGCAACTCACTCATATACTATGTACTACACTGTGCGTTTCTTATATTCTAAGTTTTTCAGTGCAACTCACTCATATACTATGTACTACACTGTGCGTTTCTTATATTCTAAGTTTTTCAGTGCAACTCACTCATATACTATGTACTACACTGTGCGTTTCTTATATTCTAAGTTTTTCAGTGCAACTCACTCATATACTATGTACTACACTGTGCGTTTCTTATATTCTAAGATTTTCAGTGCAACTCACTCATATACTATGTACTACACTGTGCGTTTCTTATATTCTAAGTTTTTCAGTGCAACTCACTCATATACTATGTACTACACTGTGCATTTCGTGTAATGCGGGTTTTTCAGTAAATTCTAAGTTTTTCAGTGCAACTCACTCATATACTATGAACTACACTTTGCGTTTCTTATATTCTAAGTTTTTCAGTGCAATCACTCATATACTATATACTACACTGTGCGTTTCTTATATTCTAAGTTTTTCAGTGCAACTCACTCATATACTATGTACTACACTGTGCGTTTCTTATATTCTAAGTTTTTCAGTGCAACTCACTCATATACTATGTACTACACTGTGCATTTCGTGTAATGCGGGTTTTTCAGTAAATTCTAAGTTTTTCAGTGCAACTCACTCATATACTATGTACTACACTGTGCGTTTCTTATATTCTAAGTTTTTCAGTGCAACTCACTCATATACTATGTACTACACTGTGCATTTCGTGTAATGCGGGTTTTTCAGTAAATTCTTAGTTTTTCAGTGCAACTCACTCATATACTATGTACTACACTGTGCGTTTCTTATATTCTAAGTTTTTCAGTGTAACTCACTCATATACTATGTACTACACTGTGCGTTTCTTATATTCTAAGTTTTTCAGTGCAACTCACTCATATACTATGTACTACACTGTGCGTTTCTTATATTCTAAGTTTTTCAGTGCAACTCACTCATATACTATGTACTACACTGTGCATTTCGTGTAATGCGGGTATTTCAGTAAATTCTAAGTTTTTCAGTGCAACTCACTCATATACTATGTACTACACTGTGCGTTTCTTATATTCTAAGTTATTCAGTGCAACTCACTCATATACTACGTACTACACTATGCTTTTCTTATATTCTAAGTTTTTCAGTGCAACTCACTCATATACAATGTACTACACTGTGCATTTCGTCTAATGCGGGTTTTTCAGTAAATTCTAAGTTTTTCAGTGCAACTCACTCATATACTATGTACTACACTGTGCATTTCGTCTAATGCGGGTTTTTCAGTAAATTCTAAGTTTTTCAGTACAACTCACTCATATACAATGTACTACACTGTGCATTTCGTCTAATGCGGGTTTTCAGTAAATTCTAAGTTTTTCAGTGCAACTCACTCATATACAATGTACTACACTGTGCATTTCGTGTAATGAGGGTTTTTCAGTAAATTCTAAGTTTTTCAGTGCAACTCACTCATATACTATGTACTACACTGTGCGTTTCTTATATTCTAAGTTTTTCAGTGCAACTCACTCATATACTATGTACTACACTGTGCGTTTCTTATATTCTAAGTTTTTCAGTGCAACTCACTCATATACTATGTACTACACTGTGCATTTCGTGTAATGCGGGTATTTCAGTAAATTCTAAGTTTTTCAGTGCAACTCACTCATATACTATGTACTACACTGTGCGTTTCTTATATTCTAAGTTTATCAGTGCAACTCACTCATATACTATGTACTACACTGTGCGTTTCTTATATTCTAAGTTTTTCAGTGCAACTCACTCATATACTATGTACTACACTGTGCATTTCGTGTAATGCGGGTTTTTCAGTAAATTCTAAGTTTTTCAGTGCAACTCACTCATATACTATGTACTACACTGTGCGTTTCTTATATTCTAAGTTTTTCAGTGCAACTCACTCATATACTATGTACTACACTGTGCGTTTCTTATATTCTAAGTTTTTCAGTGCAACTCACTCATATACTATGTACTACACTGTGCATTTCCTGTAATGCGGGTTTTTCAGTAAATTCTAAGTTTTTCAGTGCAACTCACTCATATACTATGTACTACACTGTGCGTTTCTTATATTCTAAGTTTTTCAGTGCAACTCACTCATATACTATGTACTACACTGTGCGTTTCTTATATTCTAAGTTTTTCAATGCAACTCACTCATATACTATGTACTACACTGTGCATTTCGTGTAATGCGGGTTTTTCAGTAAATTCTTAGTTTTTCAGTGCAACTCACTCATATACTATGTACTACACTGTGCGTTTCTTATATTCTAAGTTTTTCAGTGTAACTCACTCATATACTATGTACTACACTGTGCGTTTCTTATATTCTAAGTTTTTCAGTGCAACTCACTCATATACTATGTACTACACTGTGCGTTTCTTATATTCTAAGTTTTTCAGTGCAACTCACTCATATACTATGTACTACACTGTGCATTTCGTGTAATGCGGGTATTTCAGTAAATTCTAAGTTTTTCAGTGCAACTCACTCATATACTATGTACTACACTGTGCTTTTCTTATATTCTAAGTTTTTCAGTGCAACTCACTCATATACTACGTACTACACTATGCGTTTCTTATATTCTAAGTTTTTCAGTGCAACTCACTCATATACAATGTACTACACTGTGCATTTCGTCTAATGCGGGTTTTTCAGTAAATTCTATGTTTTTCAGTGCAACTCACTCATATACTATGTACTACACTGTGCATTTCGTCTAATGCGGGTTTTTCAGTAAATTCTAAGTTTTTCAGTACAACTCACTCATATACAATGTACTACACTGTGCATTTCGTCTAATGCGGGTTTTCAGTAAATTCTAAGTTTTTCAGTGCAACTCACTCATATACAATGTACTACACTGTGCATTTCGTGTAATGCGGGTTTTTCAGTAAATTCTAAGTTTTTCAGTGCAACTCACTCATATACTATGTACTACACTGTGCGTTTCTTATATTCTAAGTTTTTCAGTGCAACTCACTCATATATTATGTACTACACTGTGCGTTTCTTATATTCTAAGTTTTTCAGTGCAACTCACTCATATACTATGTACTACACTGTGCATTTCGTGTAATGCGGGTATTTCAGTAAATTCTAAGTTTTTCAGTGCAACTCACTCATATACAATGTACTACACTGTGCGTTTCTTATATTCTAAGTTTATCAGTGCAACTCACTCATATACTATGTACTACACTGTGCGTTTCTTATATTCTAAGTTTTTCAGTGCAACTCACTCATATACTATGTACTACACTGTACATTTCGTGTAATGCGGGTTTTTCAGTAAATTCTAAGTTTTTCAGTGCAACTCACTCATATACTATGTACTACACTGTGCGTTTCTTATATTCTAAGTTTTTCAGTGCAACTCACTCATATACTATGTACTACACTGTGCGTTTCTTATATTCTAAGTTTTTCAGTGCAACTCACTCATATACTATGTACTACACTGTGCATTTCCTGTAATGCGGGTTTTTCAGTAAATTCTAAGTTTTTCAGTGCAACTCACTCATATACTATGTACTACACTGTGCGTTTCTTATATTCTAAGTTTTTCAGTGCAACTCACTCATATACTATGTACTACACTGTGCGTTTCTTATATTCTAAGTTTTTCAGTGCAACTCACTCATATACTATGTACTACACTGTGCATTTCGTGTAATGCGGGTTTTTCAGTAAATTCTTAGTTTTTCAGTGCAACTCACTCATATACTATGTACTACACTGTGCGATTCTTATATTCTAAGTTTTTCAGTGTAACTCACTCATATACTATGTACTACACTGTGCGTTTCTTATATTCTAAGTTTTTCAGTGCAACTCACTCATATACTATGTACTACACTGTGCGTTTCTTATATTCTAAGTTTTTCAGTGCAACTCACTCATATACTATGTACTACACTGTGCATTTCGTGTAATGCGGGTATTTCAGTAAATTCTAAGTTTTTCAGTGCAACTCACTCATATACTATGTACTACACTGTGCGTTTCTTATATTCTAAGTTTTTCAGTGCAACTCACTCATATACTACGTACTACACTATGCGTTTCTTATATTCTAAGTTTTTCAGTGCAACTCAGTCATATACAATGTACTACAATGTGCATTTCGTCTAATGCGGGTTTTTCAGTAAATTCTAAGTTTTTCAGTGCAACTCACTCATATACTATGTACTACACTGTGCATTTCGTCTAATGCGGGTTTTTCAGTAAATTCTAAGTTTTTCAGTACAACTCACTCATATACAATGTACTACACTGTGCATTTCGTCTAATGCGGGTTTTCAGTAAATTCTAAGTTTTTCAGTGCAACTCACTCATATACAATGTACTACACTGTGCATTTCGTGTAATGCGGGTTTTTCAGTAAATTCTAAGTTTTTCAGTGCAACTCACTCATATACTATGTACTACACTGTGTGTTTCTTATATTCTAAGTTTTTCAGTGCAACTCACTCATATACTATGTACTACACTGTGCGTTTCTTATATTCTAAGTTTTTCAGTGCAACTCACTCATATACTATGTACTACACTGTGCATTTCGTGTAATGCGGGTATTTCAGTAAATTCTAAGTTTTTCAGTGCAACTCACTCATATACTATGTACTACACTGTGCGTTTCTTATATTCTAAGTTTATCAGTGCAACTCACTCATATACTATGTACTACACTGTGCGTTTCTTATATTCTAAGGTTTTCAGTGCAACTCACTCATATACTATGTACTACACTGTGCGTTTCTTATTTTCTAAGTTTTTCAGTGCAACTCACTCATATACTATGTACTACACTGTACGTTTCTTATATTCTAAGTTTTTCAGTGCAACTCACTCATATACAATGTACTACACTGTGCATTTCGTCTAAGGCGGGTTTTTCAGTAAATTCTAAGTTTTTTAGTGCAACTCACTCATATACAATGTACTACACTGTGCATTTTGTCTAATGCGGGTTTTTCAGTAAATTCTAAGTTTTTCAGTGCAACTCACTCATATACAATGTACTACACTGTGCATTTCGTCTAATGCGGGTTTTTCAGTAAATTCTAAGTTTTTCAATGCAACTCACTCATATACAATGTACTACACTGTGCATTTCGTGTAATGCGGGTTTTTCAGTAAATTCTAAGTTTTTCAGTGCAACTCACTCATATACTGTGTACTACACTGTGCGTTTCTTATATTCTAAGGTTTTCAGTGCAACTCACTCATATACTATGTACTACACTGTGTGTTTCTTATATTCTAAGTTTTTCAGTGCAACTCACTCATATACTATGTACTACACTGTGCGTTTCTTATATTCTAAGTTTTTCAGTGCAACTCACTCATATACTATGTACTACACTGTGCATTTCGTGTAATGCGGGTATTTCAGTAAATTCTAAGTTTTTCAGTGCAACTCACTCATATACTATGTACTACACTGTGCGTTTCTTATATTCTAAGTTTATCAGTGCAACTCACTCATATACTATGTACTACACTGTGCGTTTCTTATATTCTAAGTTTTTCAGTGCAACTCACTCATATACTATGTACTACACTGTGCATTTCGTGTAATGCGGGTTTTTCAGTAAATTCTTAGTTTTTCAGTGCAACTCACTCATATACTATGTACTACACTGTGCGTTTCTTATATTCTAAGTTTTTCAGTGTAACTCACTCATATACTATGTACTACACTGTGCGTTTCTTATATTCTAAGTTTTTCAGTGCAACTCACTCATATACTATGTACTACACTGTGCGTTTCTTATATTGTAAGTTTTTCAGTGCAATTCACTCATATACTATGTACTACACTGTGCATTTCGTGTAATGCGGGTATTTCAGTAAATTCTAAGTTTTTCAGTGCAACTCACTCATATACTATGTACTACACTGTGCGTTTCTTATATTCTAAGTTTTTCAGTGCAACTCACTCATATACTACGTACTACACTATGCGTTTCTTATATTCTAAGTTTTTCAGTGCAACTCACTCATATACAATGTACTACACTGTGCATTTCGTCTAATGCGGGTTTTTCAGTAAATTCTAAGTTTTTCAGTGCAACTCACTCATATACTATGTACTACACTGTGCATTTCGTCTAATGCGGGTTTTTCAGTAAATTCTAAGTTTTTCAGTACAACTCACTCATATACAATGTACTACACTGTGCATTTCGTCTAATGCGGGTTTTCAGTAAATTCTAAGTTTTTCAGTGCAACTCACTCATATACAATGTACTACACTGTGCATTTCGTGTAATGCGGGTTTTTCAGTAAATTCTAAGTTTTTCAGTGCAACTCACTCATATACTATGTACTACACTGTGCGTTTCTTATATTGTAAGTTTTTCAGTGCAACTCACTCATATACTATGTACTACACTGTGCATTTCTTATATTCTAAGTTTTTCAGTGCAACTCACTCATATACTATGTACTACACTGTGCATTTCGTGTAATGCGGGTATTTCAGTAAATTCTAAGTTTTTCAGTGCAACTCACTCATATACTATGTACTACACTGTGCGTTTCTTATATTCTAAGTTTATCAGTGCAACTCACTCATATACTATGTACTACACTGTGCGTTTCTTATATTCTAAGTTTTTCAGTGCAACTCACTCATATACTATGTACTACACTGTGCATTTCGTGTAATGCGGGTTTTTCAGTAAATTCTAAGTTTTTCAGTGCAACTCACTCATATACTATGTACTACATTGTGCGTTTCTTATATTCTAAGTTTTTCAGTGCAACTCACTCATATACTATGTACTACACTGTGCGTTTCTTATATTCTAAGTTTTTCAGTGCAACTCACTCATATACTATGTACTACACTGTGCATTTCCTGTAATGCGGGTTTTTCAGTAAATTCTAAGTTTTTCAGTGCAACTCACTCATATACTATGTACTACACTGTGCGTTTCTTATATTCTAAGTTTTTCAGTGCAACTCACTCATATACTATGTACTACACTGTGCGTTTCTTATATTCTAAGTTTTTCAGTGCAACTCACTCATATACTATGTACTACACTGTGCATTTCGTGTAATGCGGGTTTTTCAGTAAATTCTTAGTTTTTCAGTGCAACTCACTCATATACTATGTACTACACTGTGCGTTTCTTATATTCTAAGTTTTTCAGTGTAACTCACTCATATACTATGTACTACACTGTGCGTTTCTTATATTCTAAGTTTTTCAGTGCAACTCACTCATATACTATGTACTACACTGTGCGTTTCTTATATTCTAAGTTTTTCAGTGCAACTCACTCATATACTATGTACTACACTGTGCATTTCGTGTAATGCGGGTTTTTCAGTAAATTCTAAGTTTTTCAGTGCAACTCACTCATATACTATGTACTACACTGTGCGTTTCTTATATTCTAAGTTTTTCAGTGCAACTCACTCATATACTACGTACTACACTATGCGTTTCTTATATTCTAAGTTTTTCAGTGCAACTCAGTCATATACAATGTACTACAATGTGCATTTCGTCTAATGCGGGTTTTTCAGTAAATTCTAAGTTTTTCAGTGCAACTCACTCATATACTATGTACTACACTGTGCATTTCGTCTAATGCGGGTTTTTCAGTAAATTCTAAGTTTTTCAGTACAACTCACTCATATACAATGTACTACACTGTGCATTTCGTCTAATGCGGGTTTTCAGTAAATTCTAAGTTTTTCAGTGCAACTCACTCATATACAATGTACTACACTGTGCATTTCGTGTAATGCGGGTTTTTCAGTAAATTCTAAGTTTTTCAGTGCAACTCACTCATATACTATGTACTACACTGTGCGTTTCTTATATTCTAAGTTTTTCAGTGCAACTCACTCATATACTATGTACTACACTGTGCGTTTCTTATATTCTAAGTTTTTCAGTGCAACTCACTCATATACTATGTACTACACTGTGCATTTCGTGTAATGCGGGTATTTCAGTAAATTCTAAGTTTTTCAGTGCAACTCACTCATATACTATGTACTACACTGTGCGTTTCTTATATTCTAAGTTTTTCAGTGCAACTCACTCATATACTATGTACTACACTGTGCATTTCGTGTAATGCGGGTTTTTCAGTAAATTCGTAGTTTTTCAGTGCAACTCACTCATATACTATGTACTACAATGTGCGTTTCTTATATTCTAAGTTTTTCAGTGTAACTCACTCATATACTATGTACTACACTGTGCGTTTCTTATATTCTAAGTTTTTCAGTGCAACTCACTCATATACTATGTACTACACTGTGCGTTTCTTATATTCTAAGTTTTTCAGTGCAACTCACTCATATACTATGTACTACACTGTGCATTTCGTGTAATGCGGGTATTTCAGTAAATTCTAAGTTTTTCAGTGCAACTCACTCATATACTATGTACTACACTGTGCGTTTCTTATATTCTAAGTTTTTCAGTGCAACTCACTCATATACTACGTACTACACTATGCGTTTCTTATATTCTAAGTTTTTCAGTGCAAGTCACTCATATACAATGTACTACAATGTGCATTTCGTCTAATGCGGGTTTTTCAGTAAATTCTAAGTTTTTCAGTGCAACTCACTCATATACTATGTACTACACTCTGCATTTCGTCTAATGCGGGTTTTTCAGTAAATTCTAAGTTTTTCAGTACAACTCACTCATATACAATGTACTACACTGTGCATTTCGTCTAATGCGGGTTTTCAGTAAATTCTAAGTTTTTCAGTGCAACTCACTCATATACAATGTACTACACTGTGCATTTCGTGTAATGCGGGTTTTTCAGTAAATTCTAAGTTTTTCAGTGCAACTCACTCATATACTATGTACTACACTGTGCGTTTATTATATTCTAAGTTTTTCAGTGCAACTCACTCATATACTATGTACTACACTGTGCGTTTCTTATATTCTAAGTTTTTCAGTGCAACTCACTCATATACTATGTACTACACTGTGCGTTTCTTATATTCTAAGTTTTTCAGTGCAACTCACTCATATACTATGTACTACACTGTGCATTTCGTGTAATGCGGGTATTTCAGTAAATTCTAAGTTTTTCAGTGCAACTCACTCATATACTATGTACTACACTGTGCGTTTCTTATATTCTAAGTTTTTCAGTGCAACTCACTCATATACTATGTACTACACTGTGCATTTCGTGTAATGAGGGTTTTTCAGTAAATTCTAAGTTTTTCAGTGCAACTCACTCATATACTATGTACTACACTGTGCGTTTATTATATTCTAAGTTTTTCAGTGCAACTCACTCATATACTATGTACTACACTGTGCGTTTCTTATATTCTAAGTTTTTCAGTGCAACTCACTCATATACTATGTACTACACTGTGCGTTTCTTATATTCTAAGTTTTTCAGTGCAACTCACTCATATACTATGTACTACATTGTGCGTTTCTTATATTCTAAGTTTTTCAGTGCAACTCACTCATATACTATGTACTACACTGTGCGTTTCTTATTTTCTAAGTTTTTCAGTGCAACTCACTCATATACTATGTACTACACTGTACGTTTCTTATATTCTAAGTTTTTCAGTGCAACTCACTCATATACTATGTACTACACTGTGCATTTCGGCTAATGTGGCTTTTTCAGTAAATTCTAAGTTTTTCAGTGCAACTCACTCATATACAATGTACTACACTGTGCATTTCGTCTAAGGCGGGTTTTTCAGTAAATTCTAAGTTTTTCAGTGCAACTCACTCATATACAATGTACTACACTGTGCATTTTGTCTAATGCGTGTTTTTCAGTAAATTCTAAGTTTTTCAGTGCAACTCACTCATATACAATGTACTACACTGTGCATTTCGTCTAATGCGGGTTTTTCAGTAAATTCTAAGTTTTTCAGTGCAACTCACTCATATACAATGTACTACACTGTGCATTTCGTCTAATGCGGGTTTTTCAGTAAATTCTAAGTTTTTCAATGCAACTCACTCATATACAATGTACTACACTGTGCATTTCGTGTAATGCGGGTTTTTCAGTAAATTCTAAGTTTTTCAGTGCAACTCACTCATATACTATGTACTACAATGTGCGTTTCTTATATTCTAAGTTTTTCAGTGCAACTCACTCATATACTATGTACTACACTGTGCGTTTCTTATATTCTAAGGTTTTCAGTGCAACTCACTCATATACTATGTACTACACTGTGCGTTTCTTATATTCTAAGTTTTTCAGTGCAACTCACTCATATACTATGTACTACTTTGTGCGTTTCTTATATTCTAAGTTTTTCAGTGCAACTCACTCATATACTATGTACTACACTGTGCGTTTCTTATATTCTAAGTTTTTCAGTGCAACTCACTCATATACTATGTACTACACTGTGCGTTTCTTATATTCTAAGTTTTTCAGTGCAACTCACTCATATACTATGTACTACACTGTGCATTTCGTGTAATGCGGGTATTTCAGTAAATTATAAGTTTTTCAGTGCAACTCACTCATATACTATGTACTACACTGTGCGTTTCTTATATTCTAAGTTTTTCAGTGCAACTCACTCATGTACTATGTACTACACTGTGCGTTTCTTATATTCTAAGTTTTTCAGTTCAACTCACTTATATACTATGTACTACACTGTGCGTTTCTTATATTCTAAGTTTTTCAGTGCAACACACTCATATACTATGTACTACACTGTGCATTTACTGTAATGCGGGTTTTTCAGTAAATTCTAAGTTTTTCAGTGCAACTCACTCATATACTATGTACTACACTGTGCGTTTCTTATATTCTAAGTTTTTCAGTGCAACTCACTCATATATTATGTACTACACTGTGCGTTTCTTATATTCTAAGTTTTTCAGTGCAACTCACTCATATACTATGTACTACACTGTGCGTTTCTTATATTCTAAGTTTTTCAGTGCAACTCACTCATATACTATGTACTACACTGTGCGTTTCTTATATTCTAAGATTTTCAGTGCAACTCACTCATATACTATGTACTACACTGTGCGTTTCTTATATTCTAAGTTTTTCAGTGCAACTCACTCATATACTATGTACTACACTGTGCATTTCGTGTAATGCGGGTTTTTTAAGTAAATTCTTAGTTTTTCAGTGCAACTCACTCATATACTATGTACTACACTGTGCGTTTCTTATATTCTAAGGTTTTCAGTGCAACTCACTCATATACTATGTACTACACTGTGCGTTTCTTATATTCTAAGTTTTTCAGTGCAACTCACTCATATACTATGTACTACACTGTGCGTTTCTTATATTCTAAGTTTTTCAGTGCAACTCACTCATATACTATGTACTACACTGTGCGTTTTTTATTTTCTAAGTTTTTCAGTGCAACTCACTCATATACTATGTACTACACTGTACGTTTCTTATAATCTAAGTTTTTCAGTGCAACTCACTCATATACTATGTACTACACTGTGCATTTCGGCTAATGTGGCTTTTTCAGTAAATTCTAAGTTTTTCAGTGCAACTCACTCATATACAATGTACTACACTGTGCATTTCGTCTAAGGCGGGTTTTTCAGTAAATTCTAAGTTTTTCAGTGCAACTCACTCATATACAATGTACTACACTGTGCATTTTGTCTAATGCGGGTTTTTCAGTAAATTCTAAGTTTTTCAGTGCAACTCACTCATATACAATGTACTACACTGTGCATTTCGTGTAATGCGGGTTTTTCAGTAAATTCTTAGTTTTTCAGTGCAACTCACTCATATACTATGTACTACACTGTGCGTTTCTTATATTCTAAGGTTTTCAGTGCAACTCACTCATATACTATGTACTACACTGTGCGTTTCTTATATTCTAAGTTTTTCAGTGCAACTCACTCATATACAATGTACTACACTGTGCATTTCGTCTAATGCGGGTTTTTCAGTAAATTCTAAGTTTTTCAATGCAACTCACTCATATACAATGTACTACACTGTGCATTTCGTGTAATGCGGGTTTTTCAGTAAATTCTAAGTTTTTCAGTGCAACTCACTCATATACTATGTACTACACTGTGCGTTTCTTATATTCTAAAGTTTTCAGTGCAACTCACTCATATACTATGTACTACACTGTGCGTTTCTTATATTCTAAGTTTTTCAGTGCAACTCACTCATATACTATGTACTACTCTGTGCGTTTCTTATATTCTAAGTTTTTCAGTGCAACTCACTCATATACTATGTACTACACTGTGCGTTTCTTATATTCTAAGTTTTTCAGTGCAACTCACTCATATACTATGTACTACACTGTGCGTTTCTTATATTCTAAGTTTTTCAGTGCAACTCACTCATATACTATGTACTACACTGTGCATTTCGTGTAATGCGGGTATTTCAGTAAATTCTAAGTTTTTCAGTGCAACTCATTCATATACTATGTACTACACTGTGCGTTTCTTATATTCTAAGTTTTTCAGTGCAACTCACTCATGTACTATGTACTACACTGTGCGTTTCTTATATTCTAAGTTTTTCAGTGCAACTCACTCATATACTATGTACTACCCTGTGCGTTTCTTATATTCTAAGTTTTTCAGTGCAACTCACTCATATACTATGTACTACACTGTGCATTTCTTATATTCTAAGTTTTTCAGTGCAACTCACTCATATACTATGTACTACACTGTGCATTTCGTGTAATGCGGGTATTTCAGTAAATTCTAAGTTTTTCAGTGCAACTCACTCATATACTATGTACTACACTGTGCGTTTCTTATATTCTAAGTTTATCAGTGCAACTCACTCATATACTATGTACTACACTGTGCGTTTCTTATATTCTAAGTTTTTCAGTGCAACTCACTCATATACTATGTACTACACTGTGCATTTCGTGTAATGCGGGTTTTTCAGTAAATTCTAAGTTTTTCAGTGCAACTCACTCATATATTATGTACTACATTGTGCGTTTCTTATATTCTAAGTTTTTCAGTGCAACTCACTCATATACTATGTACTACACTGTGCGTTTCTTATATTCTAAGTTTTTCAGTGCAACTCACTCATATACTATGTACTACACTGTGCATTTCCTGTAATGCGGGTTTTTCAGTAAATTCTAAGTTTTTCAGTGCAACTCACTCATATACTATGTACTACACTGTGCGTTTCTTATATTCTAAGTTTTTCAGTGCAACTCACTCATATACTATGTACTACACTGTGCGTTTCTTATATTCTAAGTTTTTCAGTGCAACTCACTCATATACTATGTACTACACTGTGCATTTCGTGTAATGCGGGTTTTTCAGTAAATTCTTAGTTTTTCAGTGCAACTCACTCATATACTATGTACTACACTGTGCGTTTCTTATATTCTAAGTTTTTCAGTGTAACTCACTCATATACTATGTACTACACTGTGCGTTTCTTATATTCTAAGTTTTTCAGTGCAACTCACTCATATACTATGTACTACACTGTGCGTTTCTTATATTCTAAGTTTTTCAGTGCAACTCACTCATATACTATGTACTACACTGTGCATTTCGTGTAATGCGGGTTTTTCAGTAAATTCTAAGTTTTTCAGTGCAACTCACTCATATACTATGTACTACACTGTGCGTTTCTTATATTCTAAGTTTTTCAGTGCAACTCACTCATATACTACGTACTACACTATGCGTTTCTTATATTCTAAGTTTTTCAGTGCAACTCAGTCATATACAATGTACTACAATGTGCATTTCGTCTAATGCGGGTTTTTCAGTAAATTCTAAGTTTTTCAGTGCAACTCACTCATATACTATGTACTACACTGTGCATTTCGGCTAATGTGGCTTTTTCAGTAAATTCTAAGTTTTTCAGTGCAACTCACTCATATACAATGTACTACACTGTGCATTTCGTCTAAGGCGGGTTTTTCAGTAAATTCTAATTTTTTCAGTGCAACTCACTCATATACTATGTACTACACTGTGCATTTCGTCTAATGCGGGTTTTTCAGTAAATTCTAAGTTTTTCAGTACAACTCACTCATATACAATGTACTACACTGTGCATTTCGTCTAATGCGGGTTTTCAGTAAATTCTAAGTTTTTCAGTACAACTCACTCATATACAATGTACTACACTGTGCATTTCGTCTAATGCGGGTTTTCAGTAAATTCTAAGTTTTTCAGTGCAACTCACTCATATACTATGTACTACACTGTGCGTTTCTTATATTCTAAGTTTTTCAGTGCAACTCACTCATATACTATGTACTACACTGTGCGTTTCTTATATTCTAAGTTTTTCAGTGCAACTCACTCATATACTATGTACTACACTGTGCATTTCGTGTAATGCGGGTTTTTCAGTAAATTCGTAGTTTTTCAGTGCAACTCACTCATATACTATGTACTACAATGTGCGTTTCTTATATTCTAAGTTTTTCAGTGTAACTCACTCATATACTATGTACTACACTGTGCGTTTCTTATATTCTAAGTTTTTCAGTGCAACTCACTCATATACTATGTACTACACTGTGCGTTTCTTATATTCTAAGTTTTTCAGTGCAACTCACTCATATACTATGTACTACACTGTGCATTTCGTGTAATGCGGGTATTTCAGTAAATTCTAAGTTTTTCAGTGCAACTCACTCATATACTATGTACTACACTGTGCGTTTCTTATATTCTAAGTTTTTCAGTGCAACTCACTCATATACTACGTACTACACTATGCGTTTCTTATATTCTAAGTTTTTCAGTGCAACTCACTCATATACAATGTACTACAATGTGCATTTCGTCTAATGCGGGTTTTTCAGTAAATTCTAAGTTTTTCAGTGCAACTCACTCATATACTATGTACTACACTCTGCATTTCGTCTAATGCGGGTTTTTCAGTAAATTCTAAGTTTTTCAGTACAACTCACTCATATACAATGTACTACACTGTGCATTTCGTCTAATGCGGGTTTTCAGTAAATTCTAAGTTTTTCAGTGCAACTCACTCATATAAAATGTACTACACTGTGCATTTCGTGTAATGCGGGTTTTTCAGTAAATTCTAAGTTTTTCAGTGCAACTCACTCATATACTATGTACTACACTGTGCGTTTCTTATATTCTAAGTTTTTCAGTGCAACTCACTCATATACTATGTACTACACTGTGCGTTTCTTATATTCTAAGTTTTTCAGTGCAACTCACTCATATACTATGTACTACACTGTGCATTTCGTGTAATGCGGGTATTTCAGTAAATTCTAAGTTTTTCAGTGCAACTCACTCATATACTATGTACTACACTGTGCGTTTCTTATATTCTAAGTTTTTCAGTGCAACTCACTCATATACTATGTACTACACTGTGCATTTCGTGTAATGCGGGTTTTTCAGTAAATTCTAAGTTTTTCAGTGCAACTCACTCATATACTATGTACTACACTGTGCGTTTATTATATTCTAAGTTTTTCAGTGCAACTCACTCATATACTATGTACTACACTGTGCGTTTCTTATATTCTAAGTTTTTCAGTGCAACTCACTCATATACTATGTACTACACTGTGCGTTTCTTATATTCTAAGTTTTTCAGTGCAACTCACTCATATACTATGTACTACATTGTGCGTTTCTTATATTCTAAGTTTTTCAGTGCAACTCACTCATATACTATGTACTACACTGTGCGTTTCTTATTTTCTAAGTTTTTCAGTGCAACTCACTCATATACTATGTACTACACTGTACGTTTCTTATATTCTAAGTTTTTCAGTGCAACTCACTCATATACTATGTACTACACTGTGCATTTCGGCTAATGTGGCTTTTTCAGTAAATTCTAAGTTTTTCAGTGCAACTCACTCATATACAATGTACTACACTGTGCATTTCGTCTAAGGCGGGTTTTTCAGTAAATTCTAAGTTTTTCAGTGCAACTCACTCATATACAATGTACTACACTGTGCATTTTGTCTAATGCGTGTTTTTCAGTAAATTCTAAGTTTTTCAGTGCAACTCACTCATATACAATGTACTACACTGTGCATTTTGTCTAATGCGTGTTTTTCAGTAAATTCTAAGTTTTTCAGTGCAACTCACTCATATACAATGTACTACACTGTGCATTTCGTCTAATGCGGGTTTTTCAGTAAATTCTAAGTTTTTCAGTGCAACTCACTCATATACAATGTACTACACTGTGCATTTCGTCTAATGCGGGTTTTTCAGTAAATTCTAAGTTTTTCAATGCAACTCACTCATATACAATGTACTACACTGTGCATTTCGTGTAATGCGGGTTTTTCAGTAAATTCTAAGTTTTTCAGTGCAACTCACTCATATACTATGTACTACAATGTGCGTTTCTTATATTCTAAGTTTTTCAGTGCAACTCACTCATATACTATGTACTACACTGTGCGTTTCTTATATTCTAAGGTTTTCAGTGCAACTCACTCATATACTATGTACTACACTGTGCGTTTCTTATATTCTAAGTTTTTCAGTGCAACTCACTCATATACTATGTACTACTTTGTGCGTTTCTTATATTCTAAGTTTTTCAGTGCAACTCACTCATATACTATGTACTACATCGTGCGTTTCTTATATTCTAAGTTTTTCAGTGCAACTCACTCATATACTATGTACTACACTGTGCGTTTCTTATATTCTAAGTTTTTCAGTGCAACTCACTCATATACTATGTACTACACTGTGCATTTCGTGTAATGCGGGTATTTCAGTAAATTATAAGTTTTTCAGTGCAACTCACTCATATACTATGTACTACACTGTGCGTTTCTTATATTCTAAGTTTTTCAGTGCAACTCACTCATGTACTATGTACTACACTGTGCGTTTCTTATATTCTAAGTTTTTCAGTTCAACTCACTTATATACTATGTACTACACTGTGCGTTTCTTATATTCTAAGTTTTTCAGTGCAACACACTCATATACTATGTACTACACTGTGCATTTACTGTAATGCGGGTTTTTCAGTAAATTCTAAGTTTTTCAGTGCAACTCACTCATATACTATGTACTACACTGTGCGTTTCTTATATTCTAAGTTTTTCAGTGCAACTCACTCATATATTATGTACTACACTGTGCGTTTCTTATATTCTAAGTTTTTCAGTGCAACTCACTCATATACTATGTACTACACTGTGCGTTTCTTATATTCTAAGTTTTTCAGTGCAACTCACTCATATACTATGTACTACACTGTGCGTTTCTTATATTCTAAGATTTTCAGTGCAACTCACTCATATACTATGTACTACACTGTGCGTTTCTTATATTCTAAGTTTTTCAGTGCAACTCACTCATATACTATGTACTACACTGTGCATTTCGTGTAATGCGGGTTTTTTAAGTAAATTCTTAGTTTTTCAGTGCAACTCACTCATATACTATGTACTACACTGTGCGTTTCTTATATTCTAAGGTTTTCAGTGCAACTCACTCATATACTATGTACTACACTGTGCGTTTCTTATATTCTAAGTTTTTCAGTGCAACTCACTCATATACTATGTACTACACTGTGCGTTTCTTATATTCTAAGTTTTTCAGTGCAACTCACTCATATACTATGTACTACACTGTGCGTTTTTTATTTTCTAAGTTTTTATGTGCAACTCACTCATATACTATGTACTACACTGTACGTTTCTTATAATCTAAGTTTTTCAGTGCAACTCACTCATATACTATGTACTACACTGTGCATTTCATCTAAGGCGGGTTTTTCAGTAAATTCTAAGTTTTTCAGTGCAACTCACTCATATACAATGTACTACACTGTGCATTTTGTCTAATGCGGGTTTTTCAGTAAATTCTAAGTTTTTCAGTGCAACTCACTCATATACAATGTACTACACTGTGCATTTCGTGTAATGCGGGTTTTTCAGTAAATTCTTAGTTTTTCAGTGCAACTCACTCATATACTATGTACTACACTGTGCGTTTCTTATATTCTAAGGTTTTCAGTGCAACTCACTCATATACTATGTACTACACTGTGCGTTTCTTATATTCTAAGTTTTTCAGTGCAACTCACTCATATACAATGTACTACACTGTGCATTTCGTCTAATGCGGGTTTTTCAGTAAATTCTAAGTTTTTCAATGCAACTCACTCATATACAATGTACTACACTGTGCATTTCGTGTAATGCGGGTTTTTCAGTAAATTCTAAGTTTTTCAGTGCAACTCACTCATATACTATGTACTACACTGTGCGTTTCTTATATTCTAAAGTTTTCAGTGCAACTCACTCATATACTATGTACTACACTGTGCGTTTCTTATATTCTAAGTTTTTCAGTGCAACTCACTCATATACTATGTACTACTCTGTGCGTTTCTTATATTCTAAGTTTTTCAGTGCAACTCACTCATATACTATGTACTACACTGTGCGTTTCTTATATTCTAAGTTTTTCAGTGCAACTCACTCATATACTATGTACTACACTGTGCGTTTCTTATATTCTAAGTTTTTCAGTGCAACTCACTCATATACTATGTACTACACTGTGCATTTCGTGTAATGCGGGTATTTCAGTAAATTCTAAGTTTTTCAGTGCAACTCATTCATATACTATGTACTACACTGTGCGTTTCTTATATTCTAAGTTTTTCAGTGCAACTCACTCATGTACTATGTACTACACTGTGCGTTTCTTATATTCTAAGTTTTTCAGTGCAACTCACTCATATACTATGTACTACCCTGTGCGTTTCTTATATTCTAAGTTTTTCAGTGCAACTCACTCATATACTATGTACTACACTGTGCATTTACTGTAATGCGGGTTTTTCAGTAAATTCTAAGTTTTTCAGTGCAACTCACTCATATACTATGTACTACACTGTGCGTTTCTTATATTCTAAGTTTTTCAGTGCAACTCACTCATATATTATGTACTACACTGTGCGTTTCTTATATTCTAAGTTTTTCAGTGCAACTCACTCATATACTATGTACTACACTGTGCGTTTCTTATATTCTAAGTTTTTCAGTGCAACTCACTCATATACTATGTACTACACTGTGCGTTTCTTATATTCTAAGATTTTCAGTGCAACTCACTCATATACTATGTACTACACTGTGCGTTTCTTATATTCTAAGTTTTTCAGTGCAACTCACTCATATACTATGTACTACACTGTGCGTTTCTTATATTCTAAGTTTTTCAGTGCAACTCACTCATATACTATGTACTACACTGTGCGTTTTTTATTTTCTAAGTTTTTCAGTGCAACTCACTCATATACTATGTACTACACTGTACGTTTCTTATAATCTAAGTTTTTCAGTGCAACTCACTCATATACTATGTACTACACTGTGCATTTCGGCTAATGTGGCTTTTTCAGTAAATTCTAAGTTTTTCAGTGCAACTCACTCATATACAATGTACTACACTGTGCATTTCGTCTAAGGCGGGTTTTTCAGTAAATTCTAAGTTTTTCAGTGCAACTCACTCATATACAATGTACTACACTGTGCATTTTGTCTAATGCGGGTTTTTCAGTAAATTCTAAGTTTTTCAGTGCAACTCACTCATATACAATGTACTACACTGTGCATTTCGTGTAATGCGGGTTTTTCAGTAAATTCTTAGTTTTTCAGTGCAACTCACTCATATACTATGTACTACACTGTGCGTTTCTTATATTCTAAGGTTTTCAGTGCAACTCACTCATATACTATGTACTACACTGTGCGTTTCTTATATTCTAAGTTTTTCAGTGCAACTCACTCATATACAATGTACTACACTGTGCATTTCGTCTAATGCGGGTTTTTCAGTAAATTCTAAGTTTTTCAATGCAACTCACTCATATACAATGTACTACACTGTGCATTTCGTGTAATGCGGGTTTTTCAGTAAATTCTAAGTTTTTCAGTGCAACTCACTCATATACTATGTACTACACTGTGCGTTTCTTATATTCTAAAGTTTTCAGTGCAACTCACTCATATACTATGTACTACACTGTGCGTTTCTTATATTCTAAGTTTTTCAGTGCAACTCACTCATATACTATGTACTACTCTGTGCGTTTCTTATATTCTAAGTTTTTCAGTGCAACTCACTCATATACTATGTACTACACTGTGCGTTTCTTATATTCTAAGTTTTTCAGTGCAACTCACTCATATACTATGTACTACACTGTGCGTTTCTTATATTCTAAGTTTTTCAGTGCAACTCACTCATATACTATGTACTACACTGTGCATTTCGTGTAATGCGGGTATTTCAGTAAATTCTAAGTTTTTCAGTGCAACTCATTCATATACTATGTACTACACTGTGCGTTTCTTATATTCTAAGTTTTTCAGTGCAACTCACTCATGTACTATGTACTACACTGTGCGTTTCTTATATTCTAAGTTTTTCAGTGCAACTCACTCATATACTATGTACTACCCTGTGCGTTTCTTATATTCTAAGTTTTTCAGTGCAACTCACTCATATACTATGTACTACACTGTGCATTTACTGTAATGCGGGTTTTTCAGTAAATTCTAAGATTTTCAGTGCAACTCACTCATATACTATGTACTACACTGTGCGTTTCTTATATTCTAAGTTTTTCAGTGCAACTCACTCATATATTATGTACTACACTGAGCGTTTCTTATATTCTAAGTTTTTCAGTGCAACTCACTCATATACTATGTACTACACTGTGCGTTTCTTATATTCTAAGTTTTTCAGTGCAACTCACTCATATACTATGTACTACACTGTGCGTTTCTTATATTCTAAGATTTTCAGTGCAACTCACTCATATACTATGTACTACACTGTGCGTTTCTTATATTCTAAGTTTTTCAGTGCAACTCACTCATATACTATGTACTACACTGTGCATTTCGGGTAATGCGGGTTTTTCAGTAAATTCTAAGTTTTTCAGTGCAACTCACTCATATACTATGTACTACACTGTGCGTTTCTTATATTCTAAGTTTTTCAGTGCAACTCACTCATATACTATGTACTACACTGTGCATTTCGTGTAATGCGGGTTTTTCAGTAAATTCTTAGTTTTTCAGTGCAACTCACTCATATACTATGTACTACACTGTGCGTTTCTTATATTCTAAGTTTTTCAGTGTAACTCACTCATATACTATGTACTACACTGTGCGTTTCTTATATTCTAAGTTTTTCAGTGCAACTCACTCATATACTATGTACTACACTGTGCGTTTCTTATATTCTAAGTTTTTCAGTGCAACTCACTCATATACTATGTACTACACTGTGCATTTCGTGTAATGCGGGTATTTCAGTAAATTATAAGTTTTTCAGTGCAACTCACTCATATACTATGTACTACACTGTGCGTTTCTTATATTCTAAGTTTTTCAGTGCAACTCACTCATGTACTATGTACTACACTGTGCGTTTCTTATATTCTAAGTTTTTCAGTTCAACTCACTTATATACTATGTACTACACTGTGCGTTTCTTATATTCTAAGTTTTTCAGTGCAACACACTCATATACTATGTACTACACTGTGCATTTACTGTAATGCGGGTTTTTCAGTAAATTCTAAGTTTTTCAGTGCAACTCACTCATATACTATGTACTACACTGTGCGTTTCTTATATTCTAAGTTTTTCAGTGCAACTCACTCATATATTATGTACTACACTGTGCGTTTCTTATATTCTAAGTTTTTCAGTGCAACTCACTCATATACTATGTACTACACTGTGCGTTTCTTATATTCTAAGTTTTTCAGTGCAACTCACTCATATACTATGTACTACACTGTGCGTTTCTTATATTCTAAGATTTTCAGTGCAACTCACTCATATACTATGTACTACACTGTGCGATTCTTATATTCTAAGTTTTTCAGTGCAACTCACTCATATACTATGTACTACACTGTGCATTTCGTGTAATGCGGGTTTTTTAAGTAAATTCTTAGTTTTTCAGTGCAACTCACTCATATACTATGTACTACACTGTGCGTTTCTTATATTCTAAGGTTTTCAGTGCAACTCACTCATATACTATGTACTACACTGTGCGTTTCTTATATTCTAAGTTTTTCAGTGCAACTCACTCATATACTATGTACTACACTGTGCGTTTCTTATATTCTAAGTTTTTCAGTGCAACTCACTCATATACTATGTACTACACTGTGCGTTTTTTATTTTCTAAGTTTTTCAGTGCAACTCACTCATATACTATGTACTACACTGTACGTTTCTTATAATCTAAGTTTTTCAGTGCAACTCACTCATATACTATGTACTACACTGTGCATTTCGGCTAATGTGGCTTTTTCAGTAAATTCTAAGTTTTTCAGTGCAACTCACTCATATACAATGTACTACACTGTGCATTTCGTCTAAGGCGGGTTTTTCAGTAAATTCTAAGTTTTTCAGTGCAACTCACTCATATACAATGTACTACACTGTGCATTTTGTCTAATGCGGGTTTTTCAGTAAATTCTAAGTTTTTCAGTGCAACTCACTCATATACTATGTACTACACTGTGCGTTTCTTATATTCTAAGGTTTTCAGTGCAACTCACTCATATACTATGTACTACACTGTGCGTTTCTTATATTCTAAGTTTTTCAGTGCAACTCACTCATATACAATGTACTACACTGTGCATTTCGTCTAATGCGGGTTTTTCAGTAAATTCTAAGTTTTTCAATGCAACTCACTCATATACAATGTACTACACTGTGCATTTCGTGTAATGCGGGTTTTTCAGTAAATTCTAAGTTTTTCAGTGCAACTCACTCATATACTATGTACTACACTGTGCGTTTCTTATATTCTAAAGTTTTCAGTGCAACTCACTCATATACTATGTACTACACTGTGCGTTTCTTATATTCTAAGTTTTTCAGTGCAACTCACTCATATACTATGTACTACTCTGTGCGTTTCTTATATTCTAAGTTTTTCAGTGCAACTCACTCATATACTATGTACTACACTGTGCGTTTCTTATATTCTAAGTTTTTCAGTGCAACTCACTCATATACTATGTACTACACTGTGCGTTTCTTATATTCTAAGTTTTTCAGTGCAACTCACTCATATACTATGTACTACACTGTGCATTTCGTGTAATGCGGGTATTTCAGTAAATTCTAAGTTTTTCAGTGCAACTCATTCATATACTATGTACTACACTGTGCGTTTCTTATATTCTAAGTTTTTCAGTGCAACTCACTCATGTACTATGTACTACACTGTGCGTTTCTTATATTCTAAGTTTTTCAGTGCAACTCACTCATATACTATGTACTACCCTGTGCGTTTCTTATATTCTAAGTTTTTCAGTGCAACTCACTCATATACTATGTACTACACTGTGCATTTACTGTAATGCGGGTTTTTCAGTAAATTCTAAGTTTTTCAGTGCAACTCACTCATATACTATGTACTACACTGTGCGTTTCTTATATTCTAAGTTTTTCAGTGCAACTCACTCATATATTATGTACTACACTGTGCGTTTCTTATATTCTAAGTTTTTCAGTGCAACTCACTCATATACTATGTACTACACTGTGCGTTTCTTATATTCTAAGTTTTTCAGTGCAACTCACTCATATACTATGTACTACACTGTGCGTTTCTTATATTCTAAGATTTTCAGTGCAACTCACTCATATACTATGTACTACACTGTGCGTTTCTTATATTCTAAGTTTTTCAGTGCAACTCACTCATATACTATGTACTACACTGTGCATTTCGGGTAATGCGGGTTTTTCAGTAAATTCTAAGTTTTTCAGTGCAACTCACTCATATACTATGTACTACACTGTGCGTTTCTTATATTCTAAGTTTTTCAGTGCAACTCACTCATATACTATGTACTACACTGTGCATTTCGTGTAATGCGGGTTTTTCAGTAAATTCTTAGTTTTTCAGTGCAACTCACTCATATACTATGTACTACACTGTGCGTTTCTTATATTCTAAGTTTTTCAGTGTAACTCACTCATATACTATGTACTACACTGTGCGTTTCTTATATTCTAAGTTTTTCAGTGCAACTCACTCATATACTATGTACTACACTGTGCGTTTCTTATATTCTAAGTTTTTCAGTGCAACACACTCATATACTATGTACTACACTGTGCATTTCGTGTAATGCGGGTATTTCAGTAAATTCTAAGTTTTTCAGTGCAACTCACTCATATACTATGTACTACACTGTGCGTTTCTTATATTCTAAGTTTTTCAGTGCAACTCACTCATATACTACGTACTACACTATGCGTTTCTTATATTCTAAGTTTTTCAGTGCAACTCACTCATATACAATGTACTACACTGTGCATTTCGTCTAATGCGGGTTTTTCAGTAAATTCTAAGTTTTTCAGTGCAACTCACTCATATACTATGTACTACACTGTGCATTTCGGCTAATGTGGCTTTTTCAGTAAATTCTAAGTTTTTCAGTGCAACTCACTCATATACAATGTACTACACTGTGCATTTCGTCTAAGGCGGGTTTTTCAGTAAATTCTAAGTTTTTCAGTGCAACTCACTCATATACAATGTACTACACTGTGCATTTTGTCTAATGCGGGTTTTTCAGTAAATTCTAAGTTTTTCAGTGCAACTCACTCATATACAATGTACTACACTGTGCATTTCGTCTAATGCGGGTTTTTCAGTAAATTCTAAGTTTTTCAGTGCAACTCACTCATATACAATGTACTACACTGTGCATTTCGTCTAATGCGGGTTTTTCAGTAAATTCTAAGTTTTTCAATGCAACTCACTCATATACAATGTACTACACTGTGCATTTCGTGTAATGCGGGTTTTTCAGTAAATTCTAAGTTTTTCAGTGCAACTCACTCATATACTATGTACTACACTGTGCGTTTCTTATATTCTAAGTTTTTCAGTGCAACTCACTCATATACTATGTACTACACTGTGCGTTTCTTATATTCTAAGGTTTTCAGTGCAACTCACTCATATATTATGTACTACACTGTGCGTTTCTTATATTCTAAGTTTTTCAGTGCAACTCACTCATATACTATGTACTACTCTGTGCGTTTCTTATATTCTAAGTTTTTCAGTGCAACTCACTCATATACTATGTACTACACTGTGCGTTTCTTATATTCTAAGTTTTTCAGTGCAACTCACTCATATACTATGTACTACACTGTGCGTTTCTTATATTCTAAGTTTTTCAGTGCAACTCACTCATATACTATGTACTACACTGTGCATTTCGTGTAATGCGGGTATTTCAGTAAATTCTAAGTTTTTCAGTGCAACTCACTCATATACTATGTACTACACTGTGCGTTTCTTATATTCTAAGTTTTTCAGTGCAACTCACTCATGTACTATGTACTACACTGTGCGTTTCTTATATTCTAAGTTTTTCAGTGCAACTCACTCATATACTATGTACTACACTGTGCGTTTCTTATATTCTAAGTTTTTCAGTGCAACTCACTCATATACTATGTACTACACTGTGCATTTACTGTAATGCGGGTTTTTCAGTAAATTCTAAGTTTTTCAGTGCAACTCACTCATATACTATGTACTACACTGTGCGTTTCTTATATTCTAAGTTTTTCAGTGCAACTCACTCATATACTATGTACTACACTGTGCGTTTCTTATATTCTAAGTTTTTCAGTGCAACTCACTCATATACTATGTACTACACTGTGCGTTTCTTATATTCTAAGTTTTTCAGTGCAACTCACTCATATACTATGTACTACACTGTGCGTTTCTTATATTCTAAGATTTTCAGTGCAACTCACTCATATACTATGTACTACACTGTGCGTTTCTTATATTCTAAGTTTTTCAGTGCAACTCACTCATATACTATGTACTACACTGTGCATTTCGTGTAATGCGGGTTTTTCAGTAAATTCTAAGTTTTTCAGTGCAACTCACTCATATACTATGAACTACATTTTGCGTTTCTTATATTCTAAGTTTTTCAGTGCAATCACTCATATACTATATACTACACTGTGCGTTTCTTATATTCTAAGTTTTTCAGTGCAACTCACTCATATACTATGTACTACACTGTGCGTTTCTTATATTCTAAGTTTTTCAGTGTAACTCACTCATATACTATGTACTACACTGTGCGTTTCTTATATTCTAAGTTTTTCAGTGCAACTCACTCATATACTATGTACTACACTGTGCGTTTCTTATATTCTAAGTTTTTCAGTGCAACTCACTCATATACTATGAACTACATTTTGCGTTTCTTATATTCTAAGTTTTTCAGTGCAATCACTCATATACTATATACTACACTGTGCGTTTCTTATATTCTAAGTTTTTCAGTGCAACTCACTCATATACTATGTACTACACTGTGCGTTTCTTATATTCTAAGTTTTTCAGTGCAACTCACTCATATACTATGTACTACACTGTGCATTTCGTGTAATGCGGGTTTTTCAGTAAATTCTAAGTTTTTCAGTGCAACTCACTCATATACTATGTACTACACTGTGCGTTTCTTATATTCTAAGTTTTTCAGTGCAACTCACTCATATACTATGTACTACACTGTGCATTTCGTGTAATGCGGGTTTTTCAGTAAATTCTTAGTTTTTCAGTGCAACTCACTCATATACTATGTACTACACTGTGCGTTTCTTATATTCTAAGTTTTTCAGTGTAACTCACTCATATACTATGTACTACACTGTGCGTTTCTTATATTCTAAGTTTTTCAGTGCAAATCACTCATATACTATGTAATACACTGTGCGTTTCTTATATTCTAAGTTTTTCAGTGCAACTCACTCATATACTATGTACTACACTGTGCATTTCGTGTAATGCGGGTATTTCAGTAAATTCTAAGTTTTTCAGTGCAACTCACTCATATACTATGTACTACACTGTGCGTTTCTTATATTCTAAGTTTTTCAGTGCAACTCACTCATATACTACGTACTACACTATGCGTTTCTTATATTCTAAGTTTTTCAGTGCAACTCACTCATATACAATGTACTACACTGTGCATTTCGTCTAATGCGGGTTTTTCAGTAAATTCTAAGTTTTTCAGTGCAACTCACTCATATACTATGTACTACACTGTGCATTTCGTCTAATGCGGGTTTTTCAGTAAATTCTAAGTTTTTCAGTACAACTCACTCATATACAATGTACTACACTGTGCATTTCGTCTAATGCGGGTTTTCAGTAAATTCTAAGTTTTTCAGTGCAACTCACTCATATACAATGTACTACACTGTGCATTTCGTGTAATGCGGGTTTTTCAGTAAATTCTAAGTTTTTCAGTGCAACTCACTCATATACTATGTACTACACTGTGCGTTTCTTATATTCTAAGTTTTTCAGTGCAACTCACTCATATACTATGTACTACACTGTGCGTTTCTTATATTCTAAGTTTTTCAGTGCAACTCACTCATATACTATGTACTACACTGTGCATTTCGTGTAATGCGGGTATTTCAGTAAATTCTAAGTTTTTCAGTGCAACTCACTCATATACTATGTACTACACTGTGCGTTTCTTATATTCTAAGTTTATCAGTGCAACTCACTCATATACTATGTACTACACTGTGCGTTTCTTATATTCTAAGTTTTTCAGTGCAACTCACTCATATACTATGTACTACACTGTGCATTTCGTGTAATGCGGGTTTTTCAGTAAATTCTAAGTTTTTCAGTGCAACTCACTCATATACTATGTACTACACTGTGCGTTTCTTATATTCTAAGTTTTTCAGTGCAACTCACTCATATACTATGTACTACACTGTGCGTTTCTTATATTCTAAGTTTTTCAGTGCAACTCACTCATATACTATGTACTACACTGTGCATTTCCTGTAATGCGGGTTTTTCAGTAAATTCTAAGTTTTTCAGTGCAACTCACTCATATACTATGTACTACACTGTGCGTTTCTTATATTCTAAGTTTTTCAGTGCAACTCACTCATATACTACGTACTACACTATGCGTTTCTTATATTCTAAGTTTTTCAGTGCAACTCAGTCATATACAATGTACTACAATGTGCATATCGTCTAATGCGGGTTTTTCAGTAAATTCTAAGTTTTTCAGTGCAACTCACTCATATACTATGTACTACACTGTGCATTTCGTCTAATGCGGGTTTTTCAGTAAATTCTAAGTTTTTCAGTACAACTCACTAATATACAATGTACTACACTGTGCATTTCGTCTAATGCGGGTTTTCAGTAAATTCTAAGTTTTTCAGTGCAACTCACTCATATACTATGTACTACACTGTGCGTTTCTTATATTCTAAGTTTTTCAGTGCAACTCACTCATATACTATGTACTACACTGTGCATTTCGTGTAATGCGGGTATTTCAGTAAATTTTAAGTTTTTCAGTGCAACTCACTCATATACTATGTACTACACTGTGCGTTTCTTATATTCTAAGTTTTTCAGTGCAACTCACTCATATACTACGTACTACACTATGCGTTTCTTATATTCTAAGTTTTTCAGTGCAACTCACTCATATACAATGTACTACAATGTGCATTTCGTCTAATGCGGGTTTTTCAGTAAATTCTAAGTTTTTCAGTGCAACTCACTCATATACTATGTACTACACTCTGCATTTCGTCTAATGCGGGTTTTTCAGTAAATTCTAAGTTTTTCAGTACAACTCAGTCATATACAATGTACTACACTGTGCATTTCGTCTAATGCGGGTTTTCAGTAAATTCTAAGTTTTTCAGTGCAACTCACTCATATAAAATGTACTACACTGTGCATTTCGTGTAATACGGGTTTTTCAGTAAATTCTAAGTTTTTCAGTGCAACTCACTCATATCCTATGTACTACACTGTGCGTTTCTTATATTCTAAGTTTTTCAGTGCAACTCACTCATATACTATGTACTACACTGTGCGTTTCTTATATTCTAAGTTTTTCAGTGCAACTCACTCATATACTATGTACTACACTGTGCATTTCGTGTAATGCGGGTATTTCAGTAAATTCTAAGTTTTTCAGTGCAACTCACTCATATACTATGTACTACACTGTGCGTTTCTTATATTCTAAGTTTATCAGTGCAACTCACTCATATACTATGTACTACACTGTGCGTTTCTTATATTCTAAGTTTTTCAGTGCAACTCACTCATATACTATGTACTACACTGTGCATTTCGTGTAATGCGGGTTTTTCAGTAAATTCTAAGTTTTTCAGTGCAACTCACTCATATACTATGTACTACACTGTGCGTTTCTTATATTCTAAGTTTTTCAGTGCAACTCACTCATATACTATGTACTACACTGTGCGTTTCTTATATTCTAAGTTTTTCAGTGCAACTCACTCATATACTATGTACTACACTGTGCATTTCGTGTAATGCGGGTATTTCAGTAAATTTTAAGTTTTTCAGTGCAACTCACTCATATACTATGTACTACACTGTGCGTTTCTTATATTCTAAGTTTATCAGTGCAACTCACTCATATACTATGTACTACACTGTGCGTTTCTTATATTCTAAGTTTTTCAGTGCAACTCACTCATATACTATGTACTACACTGTGCATTTCGTGTAATGCGGGTTTTTCAGTAAATTCTAAGTTTTTCAGTGCAACTCACTCATATACTATGTACTACACTGTGCGTTTCTTATATTCTAAGTTTTTCAGTGCAACTCACTCATATACTATGTACTACACTGTGCGTTTCTTATATTCTAAGTTTTTCAGTGCAACTCACTCATATACTATGTACTACACTGTGCATTTCCTGTAATGCGGGTTTTTCAGTAAATTCTAAGTTTTTCAGTGCAACTCACTCATATACTATGTACTACACTGTGCGTTTCTTATATTCTAAGTTTTTCAGTGCAACTCACTCATATACTATGTACTACACTGTGCGTTTCTTATATTCTAAGTTTTTCAGTGCAACTCACTCATATACTATGTACTACATTGTGCGTTTCTTATATTCTAAGTTTTTCAGTGCAACTCACTCATATACTATGTACTACACTGTGCGTTTCTTATTTTCTAAGTTTTTCAGTGCAACTCACTCATATACTATGTACTACACTGTACGTTTCTTATATTCTAAGTTTTTCAGTGCAACTCACTCATATACTATGTACTACACTGTGCATTTCGGCTAATGTGGCTTTTTCAGTAAATTCTAAGTTTTTCAGTGCAACTCACTCATATACTATGTACTACACTGTGCGTTTCTTATATTCTAAGTTTTTCAGTGCAACTCACTCATATACTATGTACTACACTGTGCGTTTCTTATATTCTTAGTTTTTCAGTGCAACTCACTCATATACTATGTACTACACTGTGCGTTTCTTATATTCTAAGTTTTTCAGTGCAACTCACTCATATACTATGTACTACACTGTGCGTTTCTTATATTCTAAGTTTTTCAGTGCAACTCACTCATATACTATGTACTACACTGTGCGTTTCTTATACTCTAAGTTTTTCAGTGCAACTCACTCATATACTATGTACTACACTGTGCGTTTCTTATATTCTAAGTTTTTCAGTGCAACTCACTCATATACTATGTACTACACTGTGCATTTCGTGTAATGCCGGTTTTTCAGTAAATTCTAAGTTTTTCAGTGCAACTCACTCATATACTATGTACTACACTATGCGTTTCTTATATTCTAAGTTTTTCAGTGCAACTCACTCATATACTATGTACTACACTGTGCGTTTCTTATATTCTAAGTTTTTCAGTGCAACTCACTCATATACTATGTACTACACTGTGCGTTTCTTATATTCTTAGTTTTTCAGTGCAAATCACTCATATACTATGTACTACACTTTGCGTTTCTTATATTCTAAGTTTTTCAGTGCAACTCACTCATATACTATGTACTACACTGTGCGCTTCTTATATTCTAAGTTTTTCAGTGCAACTCACTCATATACTATGTACTACACTGTGCGTTTCTTATATTCTTAGTTTTTCAGTGCAACTCACTCATATACTATGTACTACACTGTGCGTTTCTTATATTCTAAGTTTTTCAGTGCAACTCACTCATATACTATGTACTACACTGTGCGTTTCTTATATTCTAAGTTTTTCAGTGCAACTCACTCATATACTATGTACTACACTGTGCGTTTCTTATATTCTTAGTTTTTCAGTGCAAATCACTCATATACTATGTACTACACTGTGCGTTTCTTATATTCTAAGTTTTTCAGTTCAACACACTCATGTACTATGTACTACACTGTGCGTTTCTTATATTCTAAGTTTTTCAGTGCAACTCACTCATATACTATGTACTACACTGTGCGTTTCTTATATTCTAAGTTTTTCAGTGCAACTCACTCATATACTATGTACTACACTGTGCGTTTCTTATATTCTAAGTTTTTCAGTGCAACTCACTCATATACTATGTACTACACTGTGCGTTTCTTATATTCTAAGTTTTTCAGTGCAACTCACTCATATACTATGTACTACACTGTGCGTTTCTTATATTCTTAGTTTTTCAGTGCAACTCACTCATATACTATGTACTACACTGTGCGTTTCTTATATTCTAAGTTTTTCAGTGCAACTCACTCATATACTATGTACTACACTGTGCGTTTCTTATATTCTAACTTTTTAAGTGCAACTCACTCATATACTATGTACTACACTGTGCGTTTCTTATATTCTAAGTTTTTCAGTGCAACTCACTCATATACTATGTACTACACTGTGCGTTTCTTATACTCTAAGTTTTTCAGTGCAACTCACTCATATACTATGTATTACACTGTGCGTTTCTTATATTCTAAGTTTTTCAGTGCAACTCACTCATATACTATGTACTACACTGTGCATTTCGTGTAATGCCGGTTTTTCAGTAAATTCTAAGTTTTTCAGTGCAACTCACTCATATACTATGTACTACACTGTGCGTTTCTTATATTCTAAGTTTTTCAGTGCAACTCACTCATATACTATGTACTACACTGTGCGTTTCTTATAGTCTAAGTTTTTCAGTGCAACTCACTCATATACTATGTACTACACTGTGCGTTTCTTATAGTCTAAGTTTTTCAGTGCAACTCACTCATATACTATGTACTACACTGTGCGTTTCTTATATTCTAAGTTTTTCAGTGCAACTCACTCATATACTATGTACTACACTGTGCATTTCTTATATTCTAAGTTTTTCAGTGCAACTCACTCATATACTATGTACTACAATGTGCGTTTCTTATATTCTAAGTTTTTCAGTGCAACTCACTCATATACTATGTACTACACTGTGCGTTCCTTATATTCTTAGTTTTTCAGTGCAAATCACTCATATACTATGTACTACACTGTGCGTTTCTTATATTCTAAGTTTTTCAGTGCAACTTACTCATATACTATGTACTACACTGTGCGTTTCTTATATTCTAAGTTTTTCAGTGCAACTCACTCATATACTATGTACTACACTGTGCGTTTCTTATATTCTAAGTTTTTCAGTGCAACTCACTCATATACTATGTACTACACTGTGCGTTTCTTATATTCTAAGTTTTTCAGTGCAACTCACTCATATACTATGTACTACACTGTGCGTTTCTTATATTCTTAGTTTTTCAGTGCAACTCACTCATATACTATGTACTACACTGTGCGTTTCTTATATTCTAAGTTTTTCAGTGCAACTCACTCATATACTATGTACTACACTGTGCGTTTCTTATATTCTAAGTTTTTCAGTGCAACTCACTCATATACTATGTACTACACTCTGCGTTTCTTATATTCTAAATTTTTCAGTGCAACTCACTCATATACTATGTACTACACTGTGCGTTTCTTATACTCTAAGTTTTTCAGTGCAACTCACTCATATACTATGTACTACACTGTGCGTTTCTTATATTCTAAGTTTTTCAGTGCAACTCACTCATATACTATGTACTACACTGTGCATTTCGTGTAATGCCGGTTTTTCAGTAAATTCTAAGTTTTTCAGTGCAACTCACTCATATACTATGTACTACACTATGCGTTTCTTATATTCTAAGTTTTTCAGTGCAACTCACTCATATACTATGTACTACACTGTGCGTTTCTTATATTCTAAGTTTTTCAGTGCAACTCACTCATATACTATGTACTACACTGTGCGTTTCTTATATTCTAAGTTTTTCAGTGCAACTCACTCATATACTATGTACTACACTGTGCGTTTCTTATATTCTAAGTTTTTCAGTGCAACTCACTCATATACTATGTACTACACTGTGCGTTTCTTATATTCAAAGTTTTTCAGTGCAACTCACTCATATACTATGTTCTACACTGTGCGTTTCTTATATTCTAAGTTTTTCAGTGCAACTCACTCATATACTATGTACTACACTGTGCGTTTCTTATATTCTAAGTTTTTCAGTGCAACTCACTCATATACTATGTACTACACTGTGCATTTCTTATATTCTAAGTTTTTCAGTGCAACTCACTCATATACTATGTACTACAATGTGCGTTTCTTATATTCTAAGTTTTTCAGTGCAACTCACTCATATACTATGTACTACACTGTGCGTTCCTTATATTCTTAGTTTTTCAGTGCAAATCACTCATATACTATGTACTACACTGTGCGTTTCTTATATTCTAAGTTTTTCAGTGCAACTTACTCATATACTATGTACTACACTGTGCGTTTCTTATATTCTAAGTTTTTCAGTGCAACTCACTCATATACTATGTACTACACTGTGCGTTTCTTATATTCTAAGTTTTTCAGTGCAACTCACTCATATACTATGTACTACACTGTGCGTTTCTTATATTCTAAGTTTTTCAGTGCAACTCACTCATATACTATGTACTACACTGTGCGTTTCTTATATTCTTAGTTTTTCAGTGCAACTCACTCATATACTATGTACTACACTGTGCGTTTCTTATATTCTAAGTTTTTCAGTGCAACTCACTCATATACTATGTACTACACTGTGCGTTTCTTATATTCTAAGTTTTTCAGTGCAACTCACTCATATACTATGTACTACACTGTGCGTTTCTTATATTCTAAATTTTTCAGTGCAACTCACTCATATACTATGTACTACACTGTGCGTTTCTTATACTCTAAGTTTTTCAGTGCAACTCACTCATATACTATGTACTACACTGTGCGTTTCTTATATTCTAAGTTTTTCAGTGCAACTCACTCATATACTATGTACTACACTGTGCATTTCGTGTAATGCCGGTTTTTCAGTAAATTCTAAGTTTTTCAGTGCAACTCACTCATATACTATGTACTACACTATGCGTTTCTTATATTCTAAGTTTTTCAGTGCAACTCACTCATATACTATGTACTACACTGTGCGTTTCTTATATTCTAAGTTTTTCAGTGCAACTCACACATATACTATGTACTACACTGTGCGTTTCTTATATTCTAAGTTTTTCAGTGCAACTCACTCATATACTATGTACTACACTGTGCGTTTCTTATATTCTAAGTTTTTCAGTGCAACTCACTCATATACTATGTACTACACTGTGCGTTTCTTATATTCTAAGTTTTTCAGTGCAACTCACTCATATACTATGTTCTACACTGTGCGTTTCTTATATTCTAAGTTTTTCAGTGCAACTCACTCATATACTATGTACTACACTGTGCGTTTCTTATACTCTAAGTTTTTCAGTGCAACTCACTCATATACTATGTATTACACTGTGCGTTTCTTATATTCTAAGTTTTTCAGTGCAACTCACTCATATACTATGTACTACACTGTACATTTCGTGTAATGCCGGTTTTTCAGTAAATTCTAAGTTTTTCAGTGCAACTCACTCATATACTATGTACTACACTGTGCGTTTCTTATATTCTAAGTTTTTCAGTGCAACTCACTCATATACTATGTACTACAATGTGCGTTTCTTATATTCTAAGTTTTTCAGTGCAACTCACTCATATACTATGTACTACACTGTACGTTTCTTATATTCTTAGTTTTTCAGTGCAACTCACTCATATACTATGTACTACACTGTGCGTTTCTTATATTCTAAGTTTTTCAGTGCAACTCACTCATATACTATGTACTACACTGTGCGTTTCTTATATTCTAAGTTTTTCAGTGCAACTCACTCATATACTATGTACTACACTGTGCGTTTCTTATATTCTAAGTTTTTCAGTGCAACTCACTCATATACTATGTACTACACTGTGCGTTTCTTATATTCTAAGTTTTTCAGTGCAACTCACTCATATACTATGTACTACACTGTGCGTTTCTTATATTCTTAGTTTTTCAGTGCAAATCACTCATATACTATGTACTACACTGTGCGTTTCTTATATTCTAAGTTTTTCAGTGCAACACACTCATATAATATGTACTACACTGTGCGTTTCTTATATTCTAAGTTTTTCAGTGCAACTCACTCATATACTATGTACTACACTGTGCGTTTCTTATATTCTAAGTTTTTCAGTGCAACTCACTCATATACTATGTACTACACTCTGCGTTTCTTATACTCTAAGTTTTTCAGTGAAACTCACTCATATACTATGTATTACACTGTGCGTTTCTTATATTCTAAGTTTTTCAGTGCAACTCACTCATATACTATGTACTACACTGTGCATTTCGTGTAATGCCGGTTTTTCAGTAAATTCTAAGTTTTTCAGTGCAACTCACTCATATACTATGTACTACACTATGCGTTTCTTATATTCTAAGTTTTTCAGTGCAACTCACTCATATACTATGTACTACACTGTGCGTTTCTTATATTCTAAGTTTTTCAGTGCAACTCACTCATATACTATGTACTACACTGTGCGTTTCTTATATTCTAAGTTTTTCAGTGCAACTCACTCATATACTATGTACTACACTGTGCGTTTCTTATAATCTAAGTTTTTCAGTGCAACTCACTCATATACTATGTACTACACTGTGCGTTTCTTGTATTCTAAGTTTTTCAGTGCAACTCACTCATATACTATGTACTACACTGTGCGTTTCTCATATTCTATGTTTTTCAGTGCAACTCACTCATATACTATGTACTACACTGTGCGTTTCTTATATTCTAAGTTTTTCAGTGCAACTCACTCATATACTATGTACTACACTGTGCGTTTCTTATATTCTTAGTTTTTCAGTGCAACTCACTCATATACTATGTACTACACTGTGCGTTTCTTATATTCTAAGTTTTTCAGTGCAACTCACTCATATACTATGTACTACACTGTGCGTTTCTTATATTCTAAGTTTTTCAGTGCAACTCACTCATATACTATGTACTACACTGTGCGTTTCTTATATTCTAAGTTTTTCAGTGCAACTCACTCATATACTATGTACTACACTGTGCGTTTCTTATACTCTAAGTTTTTCAGTGCAACTCACTCATATACTATGTATTACACTGTGCGTTTCTTATATTCTAAGTTTTTCAGTGCAACTCACTCATATACTATGTACTACACTGTGCATTTCGTGTAATGCCGGTTTTTCAGTAAATTCTAAGTTTTTCAGTGCAACTCACTCATATACTATGTACTACACTGTGCGTTTCTTATATTCTAAGTTTTTCAGTGCAACTCACTCATATACTATGTACTACACTGTGCGTTTCTTATATTCTAAGTTTTTCAGTGCAACTCACTCATATACTATGTACTACACTGTGCGTTTCTTATATTCTAAGTTTTTCAGTGCAACTCACTCATATACTATGTACTACACTGTGCGTTTCTTATATTCTAAGTTTTTCAGTGCACCTCACTCATATATTATGTACTACACTGTGCGTTTCTTATATTCTAAGTTTTTCAGTGCACCTCACTCATATACTATGTACTACACTGTGCGTTTCTTATATTCTAAGTTTTTCAGTGCAACTCACTCATATACTATGTACTACACTGTCCGTTTCTTATATTCTAAGTTTTTCAGTGCAACTCACTCATATACTATGTACTATACTGTGCGTTTCTTATATTCTTAGTTTTTCAGTGCAACTCACTCATATACTATGTACTACACTGTGCGTTTCTTATATTCTAAGTTTTTCAGTGCAACTCACTCATATACTATGTACTACACTGTGCGTTTCTTATATTCTAAGTTTTTCAGTGCAACTCACTCATATACTATGTACTACACTGTGCTTTTCTTATATTCTAAGTTTTTCAGTGCAACTCACTCATATACTATGTACTACACTGTGCGTTTCTTATACTCTAAGTTTTTCAGTGCAACTCACTCATATACTATGTATTACACTGTGCGTTTCTTATATTCTAAGTTTTTCAGTGCAACTCACTCATATACTACGTACTACACTATGCGTTTCTTATATTCTAAGTTTTTCAGTGCAACTCACTCATATACAATGTACTACACTGTGCATTTCGTCTAATGCGGGTTTTTCAGTAAATTCTAAGTTTTTCAGTGCAACTCACTCATATACTATGTACTACACTGTGCATTTCGTCTAATGCGGGTTTTTCAGTAAATTCTAAGTTTTTCAGTACAACTCACTCATATACAATGTACTACACTGTGCATTTCGTCTAATGCGGGTTTTCAGTAAATTCTAAGTTTTTCAGTGCAACTCACTCATATACAATGTACTACACTGTGCATTTCGTGTAATGCGGGTTTTTCAGTAAATTCTAAGTTTTTCAGTGCAACTCACTCATATACTATGTACTACACTGTGCGTTTCTTATATTCTAAGTTTTTCAGTGCAACTCACTCATATACTATGTACTACACTGTGCGTTTCTTATATTCTAAGTTTTTCAGTGCAACTCACTCATATACTATGTACTACACTGTGCATTTCGTGTAATGCGGGTATTTCAGTAAATTCTAAGTTTTTCAGTGCAACTCACTCATATACTATGTACTACACTGTGCGTTTCTTATATTCTAAGTTTATCAGTGCAACTCACTCATATACTATGTACTACACTGTGCGTTTCTTATATTCTAAGTTTTTCAGTGCAACTCACTCATATACTATGTACTACACTGTGCATTTCGTGTAATGCGGGTTTTTCAGTAAATTCTAAGTTTTTCAGTGCAACTCACTCATATACTATGTACTACACTGTGCGTTTCTTATATTTTAAGTTTTTCAGTGCAACTCACTCATATACTATGTACTACACTGTGCGTTTCTTATATTCTAAGTTTTTCAGTGCAACTCACTCATATACTATGTACTACACTGTGCATTTCCTGTAATGAGGATTTTTCAGTAAATTCTAAGTTTTTCAGTGCAACTCACTCATATACTATGTACTACACTGTGCGTTTCTTATATTCTAAGTTTTTCAGTGCAACTCACTCATATACTACGTACTACACTATGCGTTTCTTATATTCTAAGTTTTTCAGTGCAACTCAGTCATATACAATGTACTACAATGTGCATTTCGTCTAATGCGGGTTTTTCAGTAAATTCTAAGTTTTTCAGTGCAACTCACTCATATACTATGTACTACACTGTGCATTTCGTCTAATGCGGGTTTTTCAGTAAATTCTAAGTTTTTCAGTACAACTCACTCATATACAATGTACTACACTGTGCATTTCGTCTAATGCGGGTTTTCAATAAATTCTAAGTTTTTCAGTGCAACTCACTCATATACTATGTACTACACTGTGCGTTTCTTATATTCTAAGTTTTTCAGTGCAACTCACTCATATACTATGTACTACACTGTGCATTTCGTGTAATGCGGGTATTTCAGTAAATTTTAAGTTTTTCAGTGCAACTCACTCATATACTATGTACTACACTGTGCGTTTCTTATATTCTAAGTTTTTCAGTGCAACTCACTCATATACTACGTACTACACTATGCGTTTCTTATATTCTAAGTTTTTCAGTGCAACTCACTCATATACAATGTACTACAATGTGCATTTCGTCTAATGCGGGTTTTTCAGTAAATTCTAAGTTTTTCAGTGCAACTCACTCATATACTATGTACTACACTCTGCATTTCGTCTAATGCGGGTTTTTCAGTAAATTCTAAGTTTTTCAGTACAACTCAGTCATATACAATGTACTACACTGTGCATTTCGTCTAATGCGGGTTTTCAGTAAATTCTAAGTTTTTCAGTGCAACTCACTCATATAAAATGTACTACACTGTGCATTTCGTGTAATGCGGGTTTTTCAGTAAATTCTAAGTTTTTCAGTGCAACTCACTCATATACTATGTACTACACTGTGCGTTTCTTATATTCTAAGTTTTTCAGTGCAACTCACTCATATACTATGTACTACACTGTGCGTTTCTTATATTCTAAGTTTTTCAGTGCAACTCACTCATATACTATGTACTACACTGTGCATTTCGTGTAATGCGGGTATTTCAGTAAATTCTAAGTTTTTCAGTGCAACTCACTCATATACTATGTACTACACTGTGCGTTTCTTATATTCTAAGTTTATCAGTGCAACTCACTCATATACTATGTACTACACTGTGCGTTTCTTATATTCTAAGTTTTTCAGTGCAACTCACTCATATACTATGTACTACACTGTGCATTTCGTGTAATGCGGGTTTTTCAGTAAATTCTAAGTTTTTCAGTGCAACTCACTCATATACTATGTACTACACTGTGCGTTTCTTATATTCTAAGTTTTTCAGTGCAACTCACTCATATACTATGTACTACACTGTGCGTTTCTTATATTCTAAGTTTTTCAGTGCAACTCACTCATATACTATGTACTACACTGTGCATTTCGTGTAATGCGGGTATTTCAGTAAATTTTAAGTTTTTCAGTGCAACTCACTCATATACTATGTACTACACTGTGCGTTTCTTATATTCTAAGTTTATCAGTGCAACTCACTCATATACTATGTACTACACTGTGCGTTTCTTATATTCTAAGTTTTTCAGTGCAACTCACTCATATACTATGTACTACACTGTGCATTTCGTGTAATGCGGGTTTTTCAGTAAATTCTAAGTTTTTCAGTGCAACTCACTCATATACTATGTACTACACTGTGCGTTTCTTATATTCTAAGTTTTTCAGTGCAACTCACTCATATACTATGTACTACACTGTGCGTTTCTTATATTCTAAGTTTTTCAGTGCAACTCACTCATATACTATGTACTACACTGTGCATTTCGTGTAATGCGGGTATTTCAGTAAATTCTAAGTTTTTCAGTGCAACTCACTCATATACTATGTACTACACTGTGCGTTTCTTATATTCTAAGTTTATCAGTGCAACTCACTCATATACTATGTACTACACTGTGCGTTTCTTATATTCTAAGTTTTTCAGTGCAACTCACTCATATACTATGTACTACACTGTGCATTTCGTGTAATGCGGGTTTTTCAGTAAATTCTAAGTTTTTCAGTGCAACTCACTCATATACTATGTACTACACTGTGCGTTTCTTATATTCTAAGTTTTTCAGTGCAACTCACTCATATACTATGTACTACACTGTGCGTTTCTTATATTCTAAGTTTTTCAGTGCAACTCACTCATATACTATGTACTACACTGTGCATTTCCTGTAATGCGGGTTTTTCAGTAAATTCTAAGTTTTTCAGTGCAACTCACTCATATACTATGTACTACACTGTGCGTTTCTTATATTCTAAGTTTTTCAGTGCAACTCACTCATATACTACGTACTACACTATGCGTTTCTTATATTCTAAGTTTTTCAGTGCAACTCAGTCATATACAATGTACTACAATGTGCATTTCGTCTAATGCGGGTTTTTCAGTAAATTCTAAGTTTTTCAGTGCAACTCACTCATATACTATGTACTACACTGTGCATTTCGTCTAATGCGGGTTTTTCAGTAAATTCTAAGTTTTTCAGTACAACTCACTCATATACAATGTACTACACTGTGCATTTCGTCTAATGCGGGTTTTCAGTAAATTCTAAGTTTTTCAGTGCAACTCACTCATATACTATGTACTACACTGTGCGTTTCTTATATTCTAAGTTTTTCAGTGCAACTCACTCATATACTATGTACTACACTGTGCATTTCGTGTAATGCGGGTATTTCAGTAAATTTTAAGTTTTTCAGTGCAACTCACTCATATACTATGTACTACACTGTGCGTTTCTTATATTCTAAGTTTTTCAGTGCAACTCACTCATATACTACGTACTACACTATGCGTTTCTTATATTCTAAGTTTTTCAGTGCAACTCACTCATATACAATGTACTACAATGTGCATTTCGTCTAATGCGGGTTTTTCAGTAAATTCTAAGTTTTTCAGTGCAACTCACTCATATACTATGTACTACACTCTGCATTTCGTCTAATGCGGGTTTTTCAGTAAATTCTAAGTTTTTCAGTACAACTCAGTCATATACAATGTACTACACTGTGCATTTCGTCTAATGCGGGTTTTCAGTAAATTCTAAGTTTTTCAGTGCAACTCACTCATATAAAATGTACTACACTGTGCATTTCGTGTAATGCGGGTTTTTCAGTAAATTCTAAGTTTTTCAGTGCAACTCACTCATATACTATGTACTACACTGTGCGTTTCTTATATTCTAAGTTTTTCAGTGCAACTCACTCATATACTATGTACTACACTGTGCATTTCGTGTAATGCGGGTATTTCAGTAAATTCTAAGTTTTTCAGTGCAACTCACTCATATACTATGTACTACACTGTGCGTTTCTTATATTCTAAGTTTATCAGTGCAACTCACTCATATACTATGTACTACACTGTGCGTTTCTTATATTCTAAGTTTTTCAGTGCAACTCACTCATATACTATGTACTACACTGTGCATTTCTTGTAATGCGGGTTTTTCAGTAAATTCTAAGTTTTTCAGTGCAACTCACTCATATACTATGTACTACACTGTGCGTTTCTTATATTCTAAGTTTTTCAGTGCAACTCACTCATATACTATGTACTACACTGTGCGTTTCCTATACTCTAAGTTTTTCAGTGCAACTCACTCATATACTATGTATTACACTGTGCGTTTCTTATATTCTAAGTTTTTCAGTGCAACTCACTCATATACTATGTACTACACTGTGCATTTCGTGTAATGCCGGTTTTTCAGTAAATTCTAAGTTTTTCAGTGCAACTCACTCATATACTATGTACTACACTGTGCGTTTCTTATATTCTAAGTTTTTCAGTGCAACTCACTCATATACTATGTACTACACTGTGCGTTTCTTATAGTCTAAGTTTTTCAGTGCAACTCACTCATATACTATGTACTACACTGTGCGTTTCTTATAGTCTAAGTTTTTCAGTGCAACTCACTCATACTATGTACTACACTGTGCATTTCTTATATTCTAAGTTTTTCAGTGCAACTCACTCATATACTATGTACTACAATGTGCGTTTCTTATATTCTAAGTTTTTCAGTGCAACTCACTCATATACTATGTACTACACTGTGCGTTCCTTATATTCTTAGTTTTTCAGTGCAAATCACTCATATACTATGTACTACACTGTGCGTTTCTTATATTCTAAGTTTTTCAGTGCAACTTACTCATATACTATGTACTACACTGTGCGTTTCTTATATTCTAAGTTTTTCAGTGCAACTCACTCATATACTATGTACTACACTGTGCGTTTCTTATATTCTAAGTTTTTCAGTGCAACTCACTCATATACTATGTACTACACTGTGCGTTTCTTATATTCTAAGTTTTTCAGTGCAACTCACTCATATACTATGTACTACACTGTGCGTTTCTTATATTCTTAGTTTTTCAGTGCAACTCACTCATATACTATGTACTACACTGTGCGTTTCTTATATTCTAAGTTTTTCAGTGCAACTCACTCATATACTATGTACTACACTGTGCGTTTCTTATATTCTAAGTTTTTCAGTGCAACTCACTCATATACTATGTACTACACTGTGCGTTTCTTATATTCTAAATTTTTCAGTGCAACTCACTCATATACTATGTACTACACTGTGCGTTTCTTATACTCTAAGTTTTTCAGTGCAACTCACTCATATACTATGTACTACACTGTGCGTTTCTTATATTCTAAGTTTTTCAGTGCAACTCACTCATATACTATGTACTACACTGTGCATTTCGTGTAATGCCGGTTTTTCAGTAAATTCTAAGTTTTTCAGTGCAACTCACTCATATACTATGTACTACACTATGCGTTTCTTATATTCTAAGTTTTTCAGTGCAACTCACTCATATACTATGTACTACACTGTGCGTTTCTTATATTCTAAGTTTTTCAGTGCAACTCACTCATATACTATGTACTACACTGTGCGTTTCTTATATTCTAAGTTTTTCAGTGCAACTCACTCATATACTATGTACTACACTGTGCGTTTCTTATATTCTAAGTTTTTCAGTGCAACTCACTCATATACTATGTACTACACTGTGCGTTTCTTATATTCTAAGTTTTTCAGTGCAACTCACTCATATACTATGTACTACACTGTGCGTTTCTTATATTCTAAGTTTTTCAGTGCAACTCACTCATATACTATGTACTACACTGTGCATTTCCTGTAATGCGGGTTTTTCAGTAAATTCTAAGTTTTTCAGTGCAACTCACTCATATACTATGTACTACACTGTGCGTTTCTTATATTCTAAGTTTTTCAGTGCAACTCACTCATATACTACGTACTACACTATGCGTTTCTTATATTCTAAGTTTTTCAGTGCAACTCAGTCATATACAATGTACTACAATGTGCATTTCGTCTAATGCGGGTTTTTCAGTAAATTCTAAGTTTTTCAGTGCAACTCACTCATATACTATGTACTACACTGTGCATTTCGTCTAATGCGGGTTTTTCAGTAAATTCTAAGTTTTTCAGTACAACTCACTCATATACAATGTACTACACTGTGCATTTCGTCTAATGCGGGTTTTCAGTAAATTCTAAGTTTTTCAGTGCAACTCACTCATATACTATGTACTACACTGTGCGTTTCTTATATTCTAAGTTTTTCAGTGCAACTCACTCATATACTATGTACTACACTGTGCATTTCGTGTAATGCGGGTATTTCAGTAAATTTTAAGTTTTTCAGTGCAACTCACTCATATACTATGTACTACACTGTGCGTTTCTTATATTCTAAGTTTTTCAGTGCAACTCACTCATATACTACGTACTACACTATGCGTTTCTTATATTCTAAGTTTTTCAGTGCAACTCACTCATATACAATGTACTACAATGTGCATTTCGTCTAATGCGGGTTTTTCAGTAAATTCTAAGTTTTTCAGTGCAACTCACTCATATACTATGTACTACACTCTGCATTTCGTCTAATGCGGGTTTTTCAGTAAATTCTAAGTTTTTCAGTACAACTCAGTCATATACAATGTACTACACTGTGCATTTCGTCTAATGCGGGTTTTCAGTAAATTCTAAGTTTTTCAGTGCAACTCACTCATATAAAATGTACTACACTGTGCATTTCGTGTAATGCGGGTTTTTCAGTAAATTCTAAGTTTTTCAGTGCAACTCACTCATATACTATGTACTACACTGTGCGTTTCTTATATTCTAAGTTTTTCAGTGCAACTCACTCATATACTATGTACTACACTGTGCATTTCGTGTAATGCGGGTATTTCAGTAAATTCTAAGTTTTTCAGTGCAACTCACTCATATACTATGTACTACACTGTGCGTTTCTTATATTCTAAGTTTATCAGTGCAACTCACTCATATACTATGTACTACACTGTGCGTTTCTTATATTCTAAGTTTTTCAGTGCAACTCACTCATATACTATGTACTACACTGTGCATTTCTTGTAATGCGGGTTTTTCAGTAAATTCTAAGTTTTTCAGTGCAACTCACTCATATACTATGTACTACACTGTGCGTTTCTTATATTCTAAGTTTTTCAGTGCAACTCACTCATATACTATGTACTACACTGTGCGTTTCCTATACTCTAAGTTTTTCAGTGCAACTCACTCATATACTATGTATTACACTGTGCGTTTCTTATATTCTAAGTTTTTCAGTGCAACTCACTCATATACTATGTACTACACTGTGCATTTCGTGTAATGCCGGTTTTTCAGTAAATTCTAAGTTTTTCAGTGCAACTCACTCATATACTATGTACTACACTGTGCGTTTCTTATATTCTAAGTTTTTCAGTGCAACTCACTCATATACTATGTACTACACTGTGCGTTTCTTATAGTCTAAGTTTTTCAGTGCAACTCACTCATATACTATGTACTACACTGTGCGTTTCTTATAGTCTAAGTTTTTCAGTGCAACTCACTCATACTATGTACTACACTGTGCATTTCTTATATTCTAAGTTTTTCAGTGCAACTCACTCATATACTATGTACTACAATGTGCGTTTCTTATATTCTAAGTTTTTCAGTGCAACTCACTCATATACTATGTACTACACTGTGCTTTCCTTATATTCTTAGTTTTTCAGTGCAAATCACTCATATACTATGTACTACACTGTGCGTTTCTTATATTCTAAGTTTTTCAGTGCAACTTACTCATATACTATGTACTACACTGTGCGTTTCTTATATTCTAAGTTTTTCAGTGCAACTCACTCATATACTATGTACTACACTGTGCGTTTCTTATATTCTAAGTTTTTCAGTGCAACTCACTCATATACTATGTACTACACTGTGCGTTTCTTATATTCTAAGTTTTTCAGTGCAACTCACTCATATACTATGTACTACACTGTGCGTTTCTTATATTCTTAGTTTTTCAGTGCAACTCACTCATATACTATGTACTACACTGTGCGTTTCTTATATTCTAAGTTTTTCAGTGCAACTCACTCATATACTATGTACTACACTGTGCGTTTCTTATATTCTAAGTTTTTCAGTGCAACTCACTCATATACTATGTACTACACTGTGCGTTTCTTATATTCTAAATTTTTCAGTGCAACTCACTCATATACTATGTACTACACTGTGCGTTTCTTATACTCTAAGTTTTTCAGTGCAACTCACTCATATACTATGTACTACACTGTGCGTTTCTTATATTCTAAGTTTTTCAGTGCAACTCACTCATATACTATGTACTACACTGTGCATTTCGTGTAATGCCGGTTTTTCAGTAAATTCTAAGTTTTTCAGTGCAACTCACTCATATACTATGTACTACACTATGCGTTTCTTATATTCTAAGTTTTTCAGTGCAACTCACTCATATACTATGTACTACACTGTGCGTTTCTTATATTCTAAGTTTTTCAGTGCAACTCACTCATATACTATGTACTACACTGTGCGTTTCTTATATTCTAAGTTTTTCAGTGCAACTCACTCATATACTATGTACTACACTGTGCGTTTCTTATATTCTAAGTTTTTCAGTGCAACTCACTCATATACTATGTACTACACTGTGCGTTTCTTATATTCTAAGTTTTTCAGTGCAACTCACTCATATACTATGTTCTACACTGTGCGTTTCTTATATTCTAAGTTTTTCAGTGCAACTCACTCATATACTATGTACTACACTGTGCGTTTCTTATACTCTAAGTTTTTCAGTGCAACTCACTCATATACTATGTATTACACTGTGCGTTTCTTATATTCTAAGTTTTTCAGTGCAACTCACTCATATACTATGTACTACACTGTACATTTCGTGTAATGCCGGTTTTTCAGTAAATTCTAAGTTTTTCAGTGCAACTCACTCATATACTATGTACTACACTGTGCGTTTCTTATATTCTAAGTTTTTCAGTGCAACTCACTCATATACTATGTACTACAATGTGCGTTTCTTATATTCTAAGTTTTTCAGTGCAACTCACTCATATACTATGTACTACACTGTACGTTTCTTATATTCTTAGTTTTTCAGTGCAACTCACTCATATACTATGTACTACACTGTGCGTTTCTTATATTCTAAGTTTTTCAGTGCAACTCACTCATATACTATGTACTACACTGTGCGTTTCTTATATTCTAAGTTTTTCAGTGCAACTCACTCATATACTATGTACTACACTGTGCGTTTCTTATATTCTAAGTTTTTCAGTGCAACTCACTCATATACTATGTACTACACTGTGCGTTTCTTATATTCTAAGTTTTTCAGTGCAACTCACTCATATACTATGTACTACACTGTGCGTTTCTTATATTCTTAGTTTTTCAGTGCAAATCACTCATATACTATGTACTACACTGTGCGTTTCTTATATTCTAAGTTTTTCAGTGCAACACACTCATATAATATGTACTACACTGTGCGTTTCTTATATTCTAAGTTTTTCAGTGCAACTCACTCATATACTATGTACTACACTGTGCGTTTCTTATATTCTAAGTTTTTCAGTGCAACTCACTCATATACTATGTACTACACTCTGCGTTTCTTATACTCTAAGTTTTTCAGTGAAACTCACTCATATACTATGTATTACACTGTGCGTTTCTTATATTCTATGTTTTTCAGTGCAACTCACTCATATACTATGTACTACACTGTGCATTTCGTGTAATGCCGGTTTTTCAGTAAATTCTAAGTTTTTCAGTGCAACTCACTCATATACTATGTACTACACTATGCGTTTCTTATATTCTAAGTTTTTCAGTGCAACTCACTCATATACTATGTACTACACTGTGCGTTTCTTATATTCTAAGTTTTTCAGTGCAACTCACTCATATACTATGTACTACACTGTGCGTTTCTTATATTCTAAGTTTTTCAGTGCAACTCACTCATATACTATGTACTACACTGTGCGTTTCTTATAATCTAAGTTTTTCAGTGCAACTCACTCATATACTATGTACTACACTGTGCGTTTCTTGTATTCTAAGTTTTTCAGTGCAACTCACTCATATACTATGTACTACACTGTGCGTTTCTCATATTCTATGTTTTTCAGTGCAACTCACTCATATACTATGTACTACACTGTGCGTTTCTTATATTCTAAGTTTTTCAGTGCAACTCACTCATATACTATGTACTACACTGTGCGTTTCTTATATTCTTAGTTTTTCAGTGCAACTCACTCATATACTATGTACTACACTGTGCGTTTCTTATATTCTAAGTTTTTCAGTGCAACTCACTCATATACTATGTACTACACTGTGCGTTTCTTATATTCTAAGTTTTTCAGTGCAACTCACTCATATACTATGTACTACACTGTGCGTTTCTTATATTCTAAGTTTTTCAGTGCAACTCACTCATATACTATGTACTACACTGTGCGTTTCTTATACTCTAAGTTTTTCAGTGCAACTCACTCATATACTATGTATTACACTGTGCGTTTCTTATATTCTAAGTTTTTCAGTGCAACTCACTCATATACTATGTACTACACTGTGCATTTCGTGTAATGCCGGTTTTTCAGTAAATTCTAAGTTTTTCAGTGCAACTCACTCATATACTATGTACTACACTGTGCGTTTCTTATATTCTAAGTTTTTCAGTGCAACTCACTCATATACTATGTACTACACTGTGCGTTTCTTATATTCTAAGTTTTTCAGTGCAACTCACTCATATACTATGTACTACACTGTGCGTTTCTTATATTCTAAGTTTTTCAGTGCAACTCACTCATATACTATGTACTACACTGTGCGTTTCTTATATTCTAAGTTTTTCAGTGCACCTCACTCATATATTATGTACTACACTGTGCGTTTCTTATATTCTAAGTTTTTCAGTGCACCTCACTCATATACTATGTACTACACTGTGCGTTTCTTATATTCTAAGTTTTTCAGTGCAACTCACTCATATACTATGTACTACACTGTCCGTTTCTTATATTCTAAGTTTTTCAGTGCAACTCACTCATATACTATGTACTATACTGTGCGTTTCTTATATTCTTAGTTTTTCAGTGCAACTCACTCATATACTATGTACTACACTGTGCGTTTCTTATATTCTAAGTTTTTCAGTGCAACTCACTCATATACTATGTACTACACTGTGCGTTTCTTATATTCTAAGTTTTTCAGTGCAACTCACTCATATACTATGTACTACACTGTGCTTTTCTTATATTCTAAGTTTTTCAGTGCAACTCACTCATATACTATGTACTACACTGTGCGTTTCTTATACTCTAAGTTTTTCAGTGCAACTCACTCATATACTATGTATTACACTGTGCGTTTCTTATATTCTAAGTTTTTCAGTGCAACTCACTCATATACTACGTACTACACTATGCGTTTCTTATATTCTAAGTTTTTCAGTGCAACTCACTCATATACAATGTACTACACTGTGCATTTCGTCTAATGCGGGTTTTTCAGTAAATTCTAAGTTTTTCAGTGCAACTCACTCATATACTATGTACTACACTGTGCATTTCGTCTAATGCGGGTTTTTCAGTAAATTCTAAGTTTTTCAGTACAACTCACTCATATACAATGTACTACACTGTGCATTTCGTCTAATGCGGGTTTTCAGTAAATTCTAAGTTTTTCAGTGCAACTCACTCATATACAATGTACTACACTGTGCATTTCGTGTAATGCGGGTTTTTCAGTAAATTCTAAGTTTTTCAGTGCAACTCACTCATATACTATGTACTACACTGTGCGTTTCTTATATTCTAAGTTTTTCAGTGCAACTCACTCATATACTATGTACTACACTGTGCGTTTCTTATATTCTAAGTTTTTCAGTGCAACTCACTCATATACTATGTACTACACTGTGCATTTCGTGTAATGCGGGTATTTCAGTAAATTCTAAGTTTTTCAGTGCAACTCACTCATATACTATGTACTACACTGTGCGTTTCTTATATTCTAAGTTTATCAGTGCAACTCACTCATATACTATGTACTACACTGTGCGTTTCTTATATTCTAAGTTTTTCAGTGCAACTCACTCATATACTATGTACTACACTGTGCATTTCGTGTAATGCGGGTTTTTCAGTAAATTCTAAGTTTTTCAGTGCAACTCACTCATATACTATGTACTACACTGTGCGTTTCTTATATTTTAAGTTTTTCAGTGCAACTCACTCATATACTATGTACTACACTGTGCGTTTCTTATATTCTAAGTTTTTCAGTGCAACTCACTCATATACTATGTACTACACTGTGCATTTCCTGTAATGAGGATTTTTCAGTAAATTCTAAGTTTTTCAGTGCAACTCACTCATATACTATGTACTACACTGTGCGTTTCTTATATTCTAAGTTTTTCAGTGCAACTCACTCATATACTACGTACTACACTATGCGTTTCTTATATTCTAAGTTTTTCAGTGCAACTCAGTCATATACAATGTACTACAATGTGCATTTCGTCTAATGCGGGTTTTTCAGTAAATTCTAAGTTTTTCAGTGCAACTCACTCATATACTATGTACTACACTGTGCATTTCGTCTAATGCGGGTTTTTCAGTAAATTCTAAGTTTTTCAGTACAACTCACTCATATACAATGTACTACACTGTGCATTTCGTCTAATGCGGGTTTTCAGTAAATTCTAAGTTTTTCAGTGCAACTCACTCATATACTATGTACTACACTGTGCGTTTCTTATATTCTAAGTTTTTCAGTGCAACTCACTCATATACTATGTACTACACTGTGCATTTCGTGTAATGCGGGTATTTCAGTAAATTTTAAGTTTTTCAGTGCAACTCACTCATATACTATGTACTACACTGTGCGTTTCTTATATTCTAAGTTTTTCAGTGCAACTCACTCATATACTACGTACTACACTATGCGTTTCTTATATTCTAAGTTTTTCAGTGCAACTCACTCATATACAATGTACTACAATGTGCATTTCGTCTAATGCGGGTTTTTCAGTAAATTCTAAGTTTTTCAGTGCAACTCACTCATATACTATGTACTACACTCTGCATTTCGTCTAATGCGGGTTTTTCAGTAAATTCTAAGTTTTTCAGTACAACTCAGTCATATACAATGTACTACACTGTGCATTTCGTCTAATGCGGGTTTTCAGTAAATTCTAAGTTTTTCAGTGCAACTCACTCATATAAAATGTACTACACTGTGCATTTCGTGTAATGCGGGTTTTTCAGTAAATTCTAAGTTTTTCAGTGCAACTCACTCATATACTATGTACTACACTGTGCGTTTCTTATATTCTAAGTTTTTCAGTGCAACTCACTCATATACTATGTACTACACTGTGCGTTTCTTATATTCTAAGTTTTTCAGTGCAACTCACTCATATACTATGTACTACACTGTGCATTTCGTGTAATGCGGGTATTTCAGTAAATTCTAAGTTTTTCAGTGCAACTCACTCATATACTATGTACTACACTGTGCGTTTCTTATATTCTAAGTTTATCAGTGCAACTCACTCATATACTATGTACTACACTGTGCGTTTCTTATATTCTAAGTTTTTCAGTGCAACTCACTCATATACTATGTACTACACTGTGCATTTCGTGTAATGCGGGTTTTTCAGTAAATTCTAAGTTTTTCAGTGCAACTCACTCATATACTATGTACTACACTGTGCGTTTCTTATATTCTAAGTTTTTCAGTGCAACTCACTCATATACTATGTACTACACTGTGCGTTTCTTATATTCTAAGTTTTTCAGTGCAACTCACTCATATACTATGTACTACACTGTGCATTTCGTGTAATGCGGGTATTTCAGTAAATTTTAAGTTTTTCAGTGCAACTCACTCATATACTATGTACTACACTGTGCGTTTCTTATATTCTAAGTTTATCAGTGCAACTCACTCATATACTATGTACTACACTGTGCGTTTCTTATATTCTAAGTTTTTCAGTGCAACTCACTCATATACTATGTACTACACTGTGCATTTCGTGTAATGCGGGTTTTTCAGTAAATTCTAAGTTTTTCAGTGCAACTCACTCATATACTATGTACTACACTGTGCGTTTCTTATATTCTAAGTTTTTCAGTGCAACTCACTCATATACTATGTACTACACTGTGCGTTTCTTATATTCTAAGTTTTTCAGTGCAACTCACTCATATACTATGTACTACACTGTGCATTTCGTGTAATGCGGGTATTTCAGTAAATTCTAAGTTTTTCAGTGCAACTCACTCATATACTATGTACTACACTGTGCGTTTCTTATATTCTAAGTTTATCAGTGCAACTCACTCATATACTATGTACTACACTGTGCGTTTCTTATATTCTAAGTTTTTCAGTGCAACTCACTCATATACTATGTACTACACTGTGCATTTCGTGTAATGCGGGTTTTTCAGTAAATTCTAAGTTTTTCAGTGCAACTCACTCATATACTATGTACTACACTGTGCGTTTCTTATATTCTAAGTTTTTCAGTGCAACTCACTCATATACTATGTACTACACTGTGCGTTTCTTATATTCTAAGTTTTTCAGTGCAACTCACTCATATACTATGTACTACACTGTGCATTTCCTGTAATGCGGGTTTTTCAGTAAATTCTAAGTTTTTCAGTGCAACTCACTCATATACTATGTACTACACTGTGCGTTTCTTATATTCTAAGTTTTTCAGTGCAACTCACTCATATACTACTTACTACACTATGCGTTTCTTATATTCTAAGTTTTTCAGTGCAACTCAGTCATATACAATGTACTACAATGTGCATTTCGTCTAATGCGGGTTTTTCAGTAAATTCTAAGTTTTTCAGTGCAACTCACTCATATACTATGTACTACACTGTGCATTTCGTCTAATGCGGGTTTTTCAGTAAATTCTAAGTTTTTCAGTACAACTCAGTCATATACAATGTACTACACTGTGCATTTCGTCTAATGCGGGTTTTCAGTAAATTCTAAGTTTTTCAGTGCAACTCACTCATATAAAATGTACTACACTGTGCATTTCGTGTAATGCGGGTTTTTCAGTAAATTCTAAGTTTTTCAGTGCAACTCACTCATATACTATGTACTACACTGTGCGTTTCTTATATTCTAAGTTTTTCAGTGCAACTCACTCATATACTATGTACTACACTGTGCGTTTCTTATATTCTAAGTTTTTCAGTGCAACTCACTCATATACTATGTACTACACTGTGCATTTCGTGTAATGCGGGTATTTCAGTAAATTCTAAGTTTTTCAGTGCAACTCACTCATATACTATGTACTACACTGTGCGTTTCTTATATTCTAAGTTTATCAGTGCAACTCACTCATATACTATGTACTACACTGTGCGTTTCTTATATTCTAAGTTTTTCAGTGCAACTCACTCATATACTATGTACTACACTGTGCATTTCGTGTAATGCGGGTTTTTCAGTAAATTCTAAGTTTTTCAGTGCAACTCACTCATATACTATGTACTACACTGTGCGTTTCTTATATTCTAAGTTTTTCAGTGCAACTCACTCATATACTATGTACTACACTGTGCGTTTCTTATATTCTAAGTTTTTCAGTGCAACTCACTCATATACTATGTACTACACTGTGCATTTCGTGTAATGCGGGTATTTCAGTAAATTTTAAGTTTTTCAGTGCAACTCACTCATATACTATGTACTACACTGTGCGTTTCTTATATTCTAAGTTTATCAGTGCAACTCACTCATATACTATGTACTACACTGTGCGTTTCTTATATTCTAAGTTTTTCAGTGCAACTCACTCATATACTATGTACTACACTGTGCATTTCGTGTAATGCGGGTTTTTCAGTAAATTCTAAGTTTTTCAGTGCAACTCACTCATATACTATGTACTACACTGTGCGTTTCTTATATTCTAAGTTTTTCAGTGCAACTCACTCATATACTATGTACTACACTGTGCGTTTCTTATATTCTAAGTTTTTCAGTGCAACTCACTCATATACTATGTACTACACTGTGCATTTCGTGTAATGCGGGTATTTCAGTAAATTCTAAGTTTTTCAGTGCAACTCACTCATATACTATGTACTACACTGTGCGTTTCTTATATTCTAAGTTTATCAGTGCAACTCACTCATATACTATGTACTACACTGTGCGTTTCTTATATTCTAAGTTTTTCAGTGCAACTCACTCATATACTATGTACTACACTGTGCATTTCGTGTAATGCGGGTTTTTCAGTAAATTCTAAGTTTTTCAGTGCAACTCACTCATATACTATGTACTACACTGTGCGTTTCTTATATTCTAAGTTTTTCAGTGCAACTCACTCATATACTATGTACTACACTGTGCGTTTCTTATATTCTAAGTTTTTCAGTGCAACTCACTCATATACTATGTACTACACTGTGCATTTCCTGTAATGCGGGTTTTTCAGTAAATTCTAAGTTTTTCAGTGCAACTCACTCATATACTATGTACTACACTGTGCGTTTCTTATATTCTAAGTTTTTCAGTGCAACTCACTCATATACTACTTACTACACTATGCGTTTCTTATATTCTAAGTTTTTCAGTGCAACTCAGTCATATACAATGTACTACAATGTGCATTTCGTCTAATGCGGGTTTTTCAGTAAATTCTAAGTTTTTCAGTGCAACTCACTCATATACTATGTACTACACTGTGCATTTCGTCTAATGCGGGTTTTTCAGTAAATTCTAAGTTTTTCAGTACAACTCACTCATATACAATGTACTACACTGTGCATTTCGTCTAATGCGGGTTTTCAGTAAATTCTAAGTTTTTCAGTGCAACTCACTCATATACTATGTACTACACTGTGCGTTTCTTATATTCTAAGTTTTTCAGTGCAACTCACTCATATACTATGTACTACACTGTGCATTTCGTGTAATGCGGGTATTTCAGTAAATTTTAAGTTTTTCAGTGCAACTCACTCATATACTATGTACTACACTGTGCGTTTCTTATATTCTAAGTTTTTCAGTGCAACTCACTCATATACTACGTACTACACTATGCGTTTCTTATATTCTAAGTTTTTCAGTGCAACTCACTCATATACAATGTACTACAATGTGCATTTCGTCTAATGCGGGTTTTTCAGTAAATTCTAAGTTTTTCAGTGCAACTCACTCATATACTATGTACTACACTCTGCATTTCGTCTAATGCGGGTTTTTCAGTAAATTCTAAGTTTTTCAGTACAACTCAGTCATATACAATGTACTACACTGTGCATTTCGTCTAATGCGGGTTTTCAGTAAATTCTAAGTTTTTCAGTGCAACTCACTCATATAAAATGTACTACACTGTGCATTTCGTGTAATGCGGGTTTTTCAGTAAATTCTAAGTTTTTCAGTGCAACTCACTCATATACTATGTACTACACTGTGCGTTTCTTATATTCTAAGTTTTTCAGTGCAACTCACTCATATACTATGTACTACACTGTGCGTTTCTTATATTCTAAGTTTTTCAGTGCAACTCACTCATATACTATGTACTACACTGTGCATTTCGTGTAATGCGGGTATTTCAGTAAATTCTAAGTTTTTCAGTGCAACTCACTCATATACTATGTACTACACTGTGCGTTTCTTATATTCTAAGTTTATCAGTGCAACTCACTCATATACTATGTACTACACTGTGCGTTTCTTATATTCTAAGTTTTTCAGTGCAACTCACTCATATACTATGTACTACACTGTGCATTTCTTGTAATGCGGGTTTTTCAGTAAATTCTAAGTTTTTCAGTGCAACTCACTCATATACTATGTACTACACTGTGCGTTTCTTATATTCTAAGTTTTTCAGTGCAACTCACTCATATACTATGTACTACACTGTGCTTTTCTTATATTCTAAGTTTTTCAGTGCAACTCACTCATATACTATGTACTACACTGTGCATTTCGTGTAATGCGGGTATTTCAGTAAATTTTAAGTTTTTCAGTGCAACTCACTCATATAATATGTACTACACTGTGCGTTTCTTATATTCTAAGTTTATCAGTGCAACTCACTCATATACTATGTACTACACTGTGCGTTTCTTATATTCTAAGTTTTTCAGTGCAACTCACTCATATACTATGTACTACACTGTGCATTTCGTGTAATGCGGGTTTTTCAGTAAATTCTAAGTTTTTCAGTGCAACTCACTCATATACTATGTACTACACTGTGCGTTTCTTATATTCTAAGTTTTTCAGTGCAACTCACTCATATACTATGTACTACACTGTGCGTTTCTTATATTCTAAGTTTTTCAGTGCAACTCACTCATATACTATGTACTACACTGTGCATTTCCTGTAATGCGGGTTTTTCAGTAAATTCTAAGTTTTTCAGTGCAACTCACTCATATACTATGTACTACACTGTGCGTTTCTTATATTCTAAGTTTTTCAGTGCAACTCACTCATATACTATGTACTACACTGTGCGTTTCTTATATTCTAAGTTTTTCAGTGCAACTCACTCATATACTATGTACTACATTGTGCGTTTCTTATATTCTAAGTTTTTCAGTGCAACTCACTCATATACTATGTACTACACTGTGCGTTTCTTATTTTCTAAGTTTTTCAGTGCAACTCACTCATATACTATGTACTACACTGTACGTTTCTTATATTCTAAGTTTTTCAGTGCAACTCACTCATATACTATGTACTACACTGTGCATTTCGGCTAATGTGGCTTTTTCAGTAAATTCTAAGTTTTTCAGTGCAACTCACTCATATACAATGTACTACACTGTGCATTTCGTCTAAGGCGGGTTTTTCAGTAAATTCTAAGTTTTTCAGTGCAACTCACTCATATACAATGTACTACACTGTGCATTTTGTCTAATGCGGGTTTTTCAGTAAATTCTAATTTTTTCAGTGCAACTCACTCATATACAATGTACTACACTGTGCATTTCGTCTAATGCGGGTTTTTCAGTAAATTCTAAGTTTTTCAGTGCAACTCACTCATATACAATGTACTACACTGTGCATTTCGTCTAATGCAGGTTTTTCAGTAAATTCTAAGTTTTTCAATGCAACTCACTCATATACAATGTACTACACTGTGCATTTCGTGTAATGCGGGTTTTTCAGTAAATTCTAAGTTTTTCAGTGCAACTCACTCATATACTATGTACTACAATGTGCGTTTCTTATATTCTAAGTTTTTCAGTGCAACTCACTCATATACTATGTACTACACTGTGCGTTTCTTATATTCTAAGGTTTTCAGTGCAACTCACTCATATACTATGTACTACACTGTGCGTTTCTTATATTCTAAGTTTTTCAGTGCAACTCACTCATATACTATGTACTACTCTGTGCGTTTCTTATATTCTAAGTTTTTCAGTGCAACTCACTCATATACTATGTACTACACTGTGCGTTTCTTATATTCTAAGTTTTTCAGTGCAACTCACTCATATACTATGTACTACACTGTGCGTTTCTTATATTCTAAGTTTTTCAGTGCAACTCACTCATATACTATGTACTACACTGTGCATTTCGTGTAATGCGGGTATTTCAGTAAATTATAAGTTTTTCAGTGCAACTCACTCATATACTATGTACTACACTGTGCGTTTCTTATATTCTAAGTTTTTCAGTGCAACTCACTCATGTACTATGTACTACACTGTGCGTTTCTTATATTCTAAGTTTTTCAGTGCAACTCACTTATATACTATGTACTACACTGTGCGTTTCTTATATTCTAAGTTTTTCAGTGCAACACACTCATATACTATGTACTACACTGTGCATTTACTGTAATGCGGGTTTTTCAGTAAATTTCAAGTTTTTCAGTGCAACTCACTCATATACTATGTACTACACTGTGCGTTTCTTTTATTCTAAGTTTTTCAGTGCAACTCACTCATATACTATGTACTACACTGTGCGTTTCTTATATTCTAAGTTTTTCAGTGCAACTCACTCATATGCTATGTACTACACTGTGCGTTTCTTATATTCTAAGTTTTTCAGTGCAACTCACTCATATACTATGTACTACACTGTGCGTTTCTTATATTCTAAGATTTTCAGTGCAACTCACTCATATACTATGTACTACACTGTGCGTTTCTTATATTCTAAGTTTTTCAGTGCAACTCACTCATATACTATGTACTACACTGTGCATTTCGTGTAATGCGGGTTTTTCAGTAAATTCTAAGTTTTTCAGTGCAACTCACTCATATACTATGAACTACACTTTGCGTTTCTTATATTCTAAGTTTTTCAGTGCAATCACTCATATACTATATACTACACTGTGCGTTTCTTATATTCTAAGTTTTTCAGTGCAACTCACTCATATACTATGTACTACACTGTGCGTTTCTTATATTCTAAGTTTTTCAGTGCAACTCACTCATATACTATGTACTACACTGTGCATTTCGTGTAATGCGGGTTTTTCAGTAAATTCTTAGTTTTTCAGTGCAACTCACTCATATACTATGTACTACACTGTGCGTTTCTTATATTCTAAGGTTTTCAGTGCAACTCACTCATATACTATGTACTACACTGTGCGTTTCTTATATTCTAAGTTTTTCAGTGCAACTCACTCATATACTATGTACTACACTGTGCGTTTCTTATATTCTAAGTTTTTCAGTGCAACTCACTCATATACTATGTACTACACTGTGCGTTTCTTATTTTCTAAGTTTTTCAGTGCAACTCACTCATATACTATGTACTACACTGTACGTTTCTTATAATCTAAGTTTTTCAGTGCAACTCACTCATATACTATGTACTACACTGTGCATTTCGGCTAATGTGGCTTTTTCAGTAAATTCTAAGTTTTTCAGTGCAACTCACTCATATACAATGTACTACACTGTGCATTTCGTCTAAGGCGGGTTTTTCAGTAAATTCTAAGTTTTTCAGTGCAACTCACTCATATACAATGTACTACACTGTGCATTTTGTCTAATTCGGGTTTTTCAGTAAATTCTAAGTTTTTCAGTGCAACTCACTCATATACAATGTACTACACTGTGCATTTCGTGTAATGCGGGTTTTTCAGTAAATTCTTAGTTTTTCAGTGCAACTCACTCATATACTATGTACTACACTGTGCGTTTCTTATATTCTAAGGTTTTCAGTGCAACTCACTCATATACTATGTACTACACTGTGCGTTTCTTATATTCTAAGTTTTTCAGTGCAACTCACTCATATACAATGTACTACACTGTGCATTTCGTCTAATGCGGGTTTTTCAGTAAATTCTAAGTTTTTCAGTGCAACTCACTCATATACTATGTACTACACTGTGCGTTTCTTATATTCTAAAGTTTTCAGTGCAACTCACTCATATACTATGTACTACACTGTGCGTTTCTTATATTCTAAGTTTTTCAGTGCAACTCACTCATATACTATGTACTACTCTGTGCGTTTCTTATATTCTAAGTTTTTCAGTGCAACTCACTCATATACTATGTACTACACTGTGCGTTTCTTATATTCTAAGTTTTTCAGTGCAACTCACTCATATACTATGTACTACACTGTGCGTTTCTTATATTCTAAGTTTTTCAGTGCAACTCACTCATATACTATGTACTACACTGTGCATTTCGTGTAATGCGGGTATTTCAGTAAATTCTAAGTTTTTCAGTGCAACTCACTCATATACTATGTACTACACTGTGCGTTTCTTATATTCTAAGTTTTTCAGTGCAACTCACTCATATACTATGTACTACACTGTGCGTTTCTTATATTCTAAGTTTTTCAGTGCAACTCACTCATATACTATGTACTACACTGTGCGTTTCTTATATTCTAAGTTTTTCAGTGCAACTCACTCATATACTATGTACTACACTGTGCGTTTCTTATATTCTAAGATTTTCAGTGCAACTCACTCATATACTATGTACTACACTGTGCATTTCGTGTAATGCGGGTTTTTCAGTAAATTCTAAGTTTTTCAGTGCAACTCACTCATATACTATGAACTACACTTTGCGTTTCTTATATTCTAAGTTTTTCAGTGCAATCACTCATATACTATATACTACACTGTGCGTTTCTTATATTCTAAGTTTTTCAGTGCAACTCACTCATATACTATGTACTACACTGTGCGTTTCTTATATTCTAAGTTTTTCAGTGCAACTCACTCATATACTATGTACTACACTGTGCATTTCGTGTAATGCGGGTTTTTCAGTAAATTCTTAGTTTTTCAGTGCAACTCACTCATATACTATGTACTACACTGTGCGTTTCTTATATTCTAAGGTTTTCAGTGCAACTCACTCATATACTATGTACTACACTGTGCGTTTCTTATATTCTAAGTTTTTCAGTGCAACTCACTCATATACTATGTACTACACTGTGCGTTTCTTATATTCTAAGTTTTTCAGTGCAACTCACTCATATACTATGTACTACACTGTGCGTTTCTTATTTTCTAAGTTTTTCAGTGCAACTCACTCATATACTATGTACTACACTGTACGTTTCTTATAATCTAAGTTTTTCAGTGCAACTCACTCATATACTATGTACTACACTGTGCATTTCGGCTAATGTGGCTTTTTCAGTAAATTCTAAGTTTTTCAGTGCAACTCACTCATATACAATGTACTACACTGTGCATTTCGTCTAAGGCGGGTTTTTCAGTAAATTCTAAGTTTTTCAGTGCAACTCACTCATATACAATGTACTACACTGTGCATTTTGTCTAATTCGGGTTTTTCAGTAAATTCTAAGTTTTTCAGTGCAACTCACTCATATACAATGTACTACACTGTGCATTTCGTGTAATGCGGGTTTTTCAGTAAATTCTTAGTTTTTCAGTGCAACTCACTCATATACTATGTACTACACTGTGCGTTTCTTATATTCTAAGGTTTTCAGTGCAACTCACTCATATACTATGTACTACACTGTGCGTTTCTTATATTCTAAATTTTTCAGTGCAACTCACTCATATACAATGTACTACACTGTGCATTTCGTCTAATGCGGGTTTTTCAGTAAATTCTAAGTTTTTCAGTGCAACTCACTCATATACTATGTACTACACTGTGCGTTTCTTATATTCTAAAGTTTTCAGTGCAACTCACTCATATACTATGTACTACACTGTGCGTTTCTTATATTCTAAGTTTTTCAGTGCAACTCACTCATATACTATGTACTACTCTGTGCGTTTCTTATATTCTAAGTTTTTCAGTGCAACTCACTCATATACTATGTACTACACTGTGCGTTTCTTATATTCTAAGTTTTTCAGTGCAACTCACTCATATACTATGTACTACACTGTGCGTTTCTTATATTCTAAGTTTTTCAGTGCAACTCACTCATATACTATGTACTACACTGTGCATTTCGTGTAATGCGGGTATTTCAGTAAATTCTAAGTTTTTCAGTGCAACTCACTCATATACTATGTACTACACTGTGCGTTTCTTATATTCTAAGTTTTTCAGTGCAACTCACTCATGTACTATGTACTACACTGTGCGTTTCTTATATTCTAAGTTTTTCAGTGCAACTCACTCATATACTATGTACTACCCTGTGCGTTTCTTATATTCTAAGTTTTTCAGTGCAACTCACTCATATACTATGTACTACACTGTGCGTTTCTTATATTCTAAGATTTTCAGTGCAACTCACTCATATACTATGTACTACACTGTGCATTTCGTGTAATGCGGGTTTTTCAGTAAATTCTAAGTTTTTCAGTGCAACTCACTCATATACTATGAACTACACTTTGCGTTTCTTATATTCTAAGTTTTTCAGTGCAATCACTCATATACTATATACTACACTGTGCGTTTCTTATATTCTAAGTTTTTCAGTGCAACTCACTCATATACTATGTACTACACTGTGCGTTTCTTATATTCTAAGTTTTTCAGTGCAACTCACTCATATACTATGTACTACACTGTGCATTTCGTGTAATGCGGGTTTTTCAGTAAATTCTAAGTTTTTCAGTGCAACTCACTCATATACTATGTACTACACTGTGCGTTTCTTATATTCTAAGTTTTTCAGTGCAACTCACTCATATACTATGTACTACACTGTGCATTTCGTGTAATGCGGGTTTTTCAGTAAATTCTTAGTTTTTCAGTGCAACTCACTCATATACTATGTACTACACTGTGCGTTTCTTATATTCTAAGTTTTTCAGTGTAACTCACTCATATACTATGTACTACACTGTGCGTTTCTTATATTCTAAGTTTTTCAGTGCAACTCACTCATATACTATGTACTACACTGTGCATTTCGTGTAATGCGGGTTTTTCAGTAAATTCTAAGTTTTTCAGTGCAACTCACTCATATACTATGAACTACACTTTGCGTTTCTTATATTCTAAGTTTTTCAGTGCAATCACTCATATACTATATACTACACTGTGCGTTTCTTATATTCTAAGTTTTTCAGTGCAACTCACTCATATACTATGTACTACACTGTGCGTTTCTTATATTCTAAGTTTTTCAGTGCAACTCACTCATATACTATGTACTACACTGTGCATTTCGTGTAATGCGGGTTTTTCAGTAAATTCTAAGTTTTTCAGTGCAACTCACTCATATACTATGTACTACACTGTGCATTTCGTGTAATGCGGGTTTTTCAGTAAATTCTTAGTTTTTCAGTGCAACTCACTCATATACTATGTACTACACTGTGCGTTTCTTATATTCTAAGTTTTTCAGTGTAACTCACTCATATACTATGTACTACACTGTGCGTTTCTTATATTCTAAGTTTTTCAGTGCAACTCACTCATATACTATGTACTACACTGTGCGTTTCTTATATTCTAAGTTTTTCAGTGCAACTCACTCATATACTATGTACTACACTGTGCATTTCGTGTAATGCGGGTATTTCAGTAAATTCTAAGTTTTTCAGTGCAACTCACTCATATACTATGTACTACACTGTGCGTTTCTTATATTCTAAGTTTTTCAGTGCAACTCACTCATATACTACATACTACACTATGCGTTTCTTATATTCTAAGTTTTTCAGTGCAACTCACTCATATACAATGTACTACACTGTGCATTTCGTCTAATGCGGGTTTTTCAGTAAATTCTAAGTTTTTCAGTGCAACTCACTCATATACTATGTACTACACTGTGCATTTCGTCTAATGCGGGTTTTTCAGTAAATTCTAAGTTTTTCAGTACAACTCACTCATATACAATGTACTACACTGTGCATTTCGTCTAATGCGGGTTTTCAGTAAATTCTAAGTTTTTCAGTGCAACTCACTCATATACAATGTACTACACTGTGCATTTCGTGTAATGCGGGTTTTTCAGTAAATTCTAAGTTTTTCAGTGCAACTCACTCATATACTATGTACTACACAGTGCGTTTCTTATATTCTAAGTTTTTCAGTGCAACTCACTCATATACTATGTACTACACTGTGCGTTTCTTATATTCTAAGTTTTTCAGTGCAACTCACTCATATACTATGTACTACACTGTGCATTTCGTGTAATGCGGGTATTTCAGTAAATTATAAGTTTTTCAGTGCAACTCACTCATATACTATGTACTACACTGTGCGTTTCTTATATTCTAATTTTTTCAGTGCAACTCACTCATGTACTATGTACTACACTGTGCGTTTCTTATATTCTAAGTTTTTCAGTGCAACTCACTTATATACTATGTATTACACTGTGCGTTTCTTATATTCTAAGTTTTTCAGTGCAACACACTCATATACTATGTACTACACTGTGCATTTACTGTAATGCGGGTTTTTCAGTAAATTCTAAGTTTTTCAGTGCAACTCACTCATATACTATGTACTACACTGTGTGTTTCTTATATTCTAAGTTTATCAGTGCAACTCACTCATATACTATGTACTACACTGTGCTTTTCTTATATTCTAAGTTTTTCAGTGCAACTCACTCATATACTATGTACTACACTGTGCATTTCGTGTAATGCGGGTTTTTCAGTAAATTCTAAGTTTTTCAGTGCAACTCACTCATATACTATGTACTACACTGTGCGTTTCTTATATTCTAAGTTTTTCAGTGCAACTCACTCATATACTATGTACTACACTGTGCGTTTCTTATATTCTAAGTTTTTCAGTGCAACTCACTCATATACTATGTACTACACTGTGCGTTTCTTATATTCTAAGTTTTTCAGTGCAACTCACTCATATACTACATACTACACTATGCGTTTCTTATATTCTAAGTTTTTCAGTGCAACTCACTCATATACAATGTACTACACTGTGCATTTCGTCTAATGCGGGTTTTTCAGTAAATTCTAAGTTTTTCAGTGCAACTCACTCATATACTATGTACTACACTGTGCATTTCGTCTAATGCGGGTTTTTCAGTAAATTCTAAGTTTTTCAGTACAACTCACTCATATACAATGTACTACACTGTGCATTTCGTCTAATGCAGGTTTTCAGTAAATTCTAAGTTTTTCAGTGCAACTCACTCATATACAATGTACTACACTGTGCATTTCGTGTAATGCGGGTTTTTCAGTAAATTCTAAGTTTTTCAGTGCAACTCACTCATATACTATGTACTACACAGTGCGTTTCTTATATTCTAAGTTTTTCAGTGCAACTCACTCATATACTATGTACTACACTGTGCGTTTCTTATATTCTAAGTTTTTCAGTGCAACTCACTCATATACTATGTACTACACTGTGCATTTCGTGTAATGCGGGTATTTCAGTAAATTATAAGTTTTTCAGTGCAACTCACTCATATACAATGTACTACACTGTGCATTTCGTCTAGTGCGGGTTTTTCAGTAAATTCTAAATTTTTCAGTGCAACTCACTCATATACAATGTACTACACTGTGCATTTCGTCTAATGCGGGTTTTTCAGTAAATTCTAAGTTTTTCAGTGCAACTCACTCATATACTATGTACTACACTGTGCGTTTCTTATATTCTAAGTTTTTCAGTGCAACTCACTCATATACTATGTACTACACTGTGCGTTTCTTATATTCTAAGTTTTTCAGTGCAACTCACTCATATACTATGTACTACACTGTGCGTTTCTTATATTCTAAGTTTTTCAGTGCAACTCACTCATATACTATGTACTACACTGTGCGTTTCTTATATTCTAAGATTTTCAGTGCAACTCACTCATATACTATGTACTACACTGTGCGTTTCTTATTTTAAAGTTTTTCAGTGCAACTCACTCATATACTATGTACTACACTGTGCGTTTCTTATATTCTAAGTTTTTCAGTGCAACTCACTCTTATACTATGTACTACACTTTGCATTTCGTGTAATGCGGGTTTTTCAGTAAATTCTAAGTTTTTCAGTGCAACTCACTCATATACTATGTACTACACTGTGCGTTTCTTATATTCTAAGTTTTTCAGTGCAACTCACTCATATACTATGTACTACACTGTGCATTTCTTATATTCTAAGTTTTTCAATGCAACTCACTCATATACTATGTACTACACTGTGCATTTCGTGTAATGCGGGTTTTTCAGTAAATTCTAAGTTTTTCAGTGCAACTCACTCATACACTATGTACTACACTTTGCGTTTCTTATATTCTAAGTTTTTCAGTGCAATCACTCATATACTATATACTACACTGTGCGTTTCTTATACTCTAAGTTTTTCAGTGCAACTCACTCATATACTATGTACTACACTGTGCATTTCGTGTAATGCGGGTTTTTCAGTAAATTCTAAGTTTTTCAGTGCAACCCACTCATATACTATGTACTACACTGTGCGTTTCTTATATTCTAAGTTTTTCAGTGCAACTCACTCATATACTATGTACTACACTGTGCATTTCGTGTAATGCGGGTTTTTCAGTAAATTCTTAGTTTTTCAGTGCAACTCACTCATATACTATGTACTACACTGTGCGTTTCTTATATTCTAAGTTTTTCAGTGCAACTCACTCATATACTATGTACTACACTGTGCGTTTCTTATATTCTAAGTTTTTCAGTGCAACTCACTCATATACTATGTACTACACTGTGCGTTTCTTATATTCTAAGTTTTTCAGTGCAACTCACTCATATACTATGTACTACACTGTGCGTTTCTTATATTCTAAGTTTTTCAGTGCAACTCACTCATATACTATGTACTACACTGTGCATTTCGTGTAATGCGGGTATTTAAGTAAATTCTAAGTTTTTCAGTGCAACTCACTCATATACCATGTACTACACTGTGCGTTTCTTATATTCTAAGTTTTTCAGTGCAACTCACTCATATACTACGTACTACACTGTGCGTTTCTTATATTCTAAGTTTTTCAGTGCAACTCACTCATATACAATGTACTACACTGTGCATTTCGTCTAATGCGGGTTTTTCAGTAAATTCTAAGTTTTTCAGTGCAACTCACTCATATACAATGTACTACACTGTGCATTTCGTGTAATGCGGGTTTTTCAGTAAATTCTAAGTTTTTCAGTGCAACTCACTCATATACTATGTACTACACTGTGCGTTTCTTATATTCTAAGTTTTTCAGTGCAACTCACTCATATACTATGTACTACACTGTGCGTTTCTTATATTCTAAGGTTTTCAGTGCAACTCACTCATATAATATGTACTACACTGTGCGTTTCTTATATTGAAAGTTTTTCAGTGCAACTCACTCATATACTATGTACTACACTGTGCGTTTCTTATATTCTAAGTTTTTCAGTGCAACTCACTCATATACTATGTACTACTCTGTGCGTTTCTTATATTCTAAGTTTTTCAGTGCAACTCACTCATATACTATGTACTACACTGTGCGTTTCTTATATTCTAAATTTTTCAGTGCAACTCACTCATATACTATGTACTACACTGTGCGTTTCTTATATTCTAAGTTTTTCAGTGCAACTCACTCATATACTATGTACTACACTGTGCATTTCGTGTAATGCGGGTATTTCAGTAAATTCTAAGTTTTTCAGTGCAACTCACTCATATACTATGTACTACACTGTGCGTTTCTTATATTCTAAGTTTTTCAGTGCAACTCACTCATATACTATGTACTACACTGTGCGTTTCTTATATTCTAAGTTTTTCAGTGCAACTCACTCATATACTATGTACTACACTGTGCGTTTCTTATATTCTAAGTTATTCAGTGCAACTCACTCATATACTATGTACTACACTGTGCATTTCGTGTAATGCGGGTTTTTCAGTAAATTCTAAGTTTTTCAGTGCAACTCACTCATATACTATGTACTACACTGTGCGTTTCTTATATTCTAAGTTTTTCAGTGCAACTCACTCATATACTATGTACTACACTGTGCGTTTCTTATATTCTAAGTTTTTCAGTGCAACTCACTCATATACTATGTACTACACTGTGCGTTTCTTATATTCTAAGTTTTTCAGTGCAACTCACTCATATACTATGTACTACACTGTGCGTTTCTTATATTCTAAGTTTTTCAGTGCAACTCACTCATATACTATGTACTACACTGTGCGTTTCTTATATTCTAAGTTTTTCAGTGCAACTCACTCATATACTATGTACTACACTGTGCATTTCGTGTAATGCGGGTTTTTCAGTAAATTCTTAGTTTTTCAGTGCAACTCACTCATATACTATGTACTACACTGTGCGTTTCTTATATTCTAAGTTTTTCAGTGTAACTCACTCATATAATATGTACTACACTGTGCGTTTCTTATATTCTAAGTTTTTCAGTGCAACTCACTCATATACTATGTACTACACTGTGCGTTTCTTATATTCTAAGTTTTTCAGTGCAACTCACTCATATACTATGTACTACACTGTGCATTTCGTGTAATGCGGGTATTTCAGTAAATTCTAAGTTTTTCAGTGCAACTCACTCATATACTATGTACTACACTGTGCGTTTCTTATATTCTAAGTTTTTCAGTGCAACTCACTCATATACTACGTACTACACTATGCGTTTCTTATATTCTAAGTTTTTCAGTGCAACTCACTCATATACAATGTACTACACTGTGCATTTCGTCTAATGCGGGTTTTTCAGTAAATTCTAAGTTTTTCAGTGCAACTCACTCATATACTATGTACTACACTGTGCATTTCGTCTAATGCGGGTTTTTCAGTAAATTCTAAGTTTTTCAGTACAACTCACTCATATACAATGTACTACACTGTGCATTTCGTCTAATGCGGGTTTTCAGTAAATTCTAAGTTTTTCAGTGCAACTCACTCATATACAATGTACTACACTGTGCATTTCGTGTAATGCGGGTTTTTCAGTAAATTCTAAGTTTTTCAGTGCAACTCACTCATATACTATGTACTACACTGTGCGTTTCTTATATTCTAAGTTTTTCAGTGCAACTCACTCATATACTATGTACTACACTGTGCGTTTCTTATATTCTAATTTTTTCAGTGCAACTCACTCATATACTATGTACTACACTGTGCATTTCGTGTAATGCGGGTTTTTCAGTAAATTCTAAGTTTTTCAGTGCAACTCACTCATATACTATGTACTACACTGTGCGTTTCTTATATTCTAAGTTTATCAGTGCAACTCACTCATATACTATGTACTACACTGTGCGTTTCTTATATTCTAAGTTTTTCAGTGCAACTCACTCATATACTATGTACTACACTGTGCATTTCGTGTAATGCGGGTTTTTCAGTAAATTCTAAGTTTTTCAGTGCAACTCACTCATATACTATGTACTACACTGTGCGTTTCTTATATTCTAAGTTTTTCAGTGCAACTCACTCATATACTATGTACTACACTGTGCGTTTCTTATATTCTAAGTTTTTCAGTGCAACTCACTCATATACTATGTACTACACTGTGCATTTCGTGTAATGCGGGTTTTTCAGTAAATTCTAAGTTTTTCAGTCCAACTCACTCATATACTATGTACTACACTGTGCGTTTCTTATATTCTAATATTTTCAGTGCAACTCACTCATATACTATGTACTACACTGTGCGTTTCTTATATTCTAAGTTTTTCAGTGCAACTCACTCATATACTATGTACTACACTGTGCGTTTCTTATATTCTAAGTTTTTCAGTGCAACTCACTCTTATACTATATACTACACTTTGCATTTCGTGTAATGCGGGTTTTTCAGTAAATTCTAAGTTTTTCAGTGCAACTCACTCATATACTATGTACTACACTGTGCGTTTCTTATATTCTAAGTTTTTCAGTGCAACTCACTCATATACTATGTACTACACTGTGCATTTCTTATATTCTAAGTTTTTCAATGCAACTCACTCATATACTATGTACTACACTGTGCATTTCGTGTAATGCGGGTTTTTCAGTAAATTCTAAGTTTTTCAGTCCAACTCACTCATATACTATGTACTACACTGTGCGTTTCTTATATTCTAATATTTTCAGTGCAACTCACTCATATACTATGTACTACACTGTGCGTTTCTTATATTCTAAGTTTTTCAGTGCAACTCACTCATATACTATGTACTACACTGTGCGTTTCTTATATTCTAAGTTTTTCAGTGCAACTCACTCTTATACTATGTACTACACTTTGCATTTCGTGTAATGCGGGTTTTTCAGTAAATTCTAAGTTTTTCAGTGCAACTCACTCATATACTATGTACTACACTGTGCGTTTCTTATATTCTAAGTTTTTCAGTGCAACTCACTCATATACTATGTACTACACTGTGCATTTCTTATATTCTAAGTTTTTCAATGCAACTCACTCATATACTATGTACTACACTGTGCATTTCGTGTAATGCGGGTTTTTCAGTAAATTCTAAGTTTTTCAGTGCAACTCACTCATACACTATGTACTACACTTTGCGTTTCTTATATTCTAAGTTTTTCAGTGCAATCACTCATATACTATATACTACACTGTGCGTTTCTTATATTCTAAGTTTTTCAGTGCAACTCACTCATATACTATGTACTACACTGTGCGTTTCTTATATTCTAAGTTTTTCAGTGCAACTCACTGATATACTATGTACTACACTGTGCATTTCGTGTAATGCGGGTTTTTCAGTAAATTCTAAGTTTTTCAGTGCAACCCACTCATATACTATGTACTACACTGTGCGTTTCTTATATTCTAAGTTTTTCAGTGCAACTCACTCATATACTATGTACTACACTGTGCATTTCGTGTAATGCGGGTTTTTCAGTAAATTCTTAGTTTTTCAGTGCAACTCACTCATATACTATGTACTACACTGTGCGTTTCTTATATTCTAAGTTTTTCAGTGCAACTCACTCATATACTATGTACTACACTGTGCGTTTCTTATATTCTAAGTTTTTCAGTGCAACTCACTCATATACTATGTACTACACTGTGCGTTTCTTATATTCTAAGTTTTTCAGTGCAACTCACTCATATACTATGTACTACACTGTGCGTTTCTTATATTCTAAGTTTTTCAGTGCAACTCACTCATATACTATGTACTACACTGTGCATTTCGTGGAATGCGGGTATTTCAGTAAATTCTAAGTTTTTCAGTGCAACTCACTCATATACTATGTACTACACTGTGCGTTTCTTATATTCTAAGTTTTTCAGTGCAACTCACTCATATACTATGTACTACTCTGTGCGTTTATTATTTTCTAAGTTTTTCAGTGCAACTCACTCATATACTATGTACTACACTGTGCGTTTCTTATATTCTAAGTTTTTCAGTGCAACTCACTCATATACTATGTACTACACTGTGCGTTTCTTATATTCTAAGTTTTTCAGTGCAACTCACTCATATACTATGTACTACACTGTGCATTTCGTGTAATGCGGGTATTTCAGTAAATTCTAAGTTTTTCAGTGCAACTCACTCATATACTATGTACTACACTGTGCGTTTCTTATATTCTAAGTTTTTCAGTGCAACTCACTCATATACTATGTACTACACTGTGCGTTTCTTATATTCTAAGTTTTTCAGTGCAACTCACTCATATACTATGTACAACACTGTGCGTTTCTTATATTCTAAGTTTTTCAGTGCAACTCACTCATATACTATGTACTACACTGTGCATTTCGTGTAATGCGGGTTTTTCAGTAAATTCTAAGTTTTTCAGTGCAACTCACTCATATACTATGTACTACACTGTGCGTTTCTTATATTCTAAGTTTTTCAGTGCAACTCACTCATATACTATGTACTACACTGTGCGTTTCTTATATTCTAAGTTTTTCAGTGCAACTCACTCATATACTATGTACTACACTGTGCGTTTCTTATATTCTAAGTTTTTCAGTGCAACTCACTCATATACTATGTACTACACTGTGCATTTCGTGTAATGCGGGTTTTTCAGTAAATTCTAAGTTTTTCAGTGCAACTCACTCATATACTATGTACTACACTGTGCGTTTCTTATATTCTAAGTATTTCAGTGCAACTCACTCATATACTATGTACTACACTGTGCATTTCGTGTAATGCGGGTTTTTCAGTAAATTCTTAGTTTTTCAGTGCAACTCACTCATATACTATGTACTACACTGTGCGTTTCTTATATTCTAAGTTTTTCAGTGTAACTCACTCATATACTATGTACTACACTGTGCGTTTCTTATATTCTAAGTTTTTCAGTGCAACTCACTCATATACTATGTACTACACTGTGCGTTTCTTATATTCTAAGTTTTTCAGTGCAACTCACTCATATACTATGTACTACACTGTGCATTTCGTGTAATGCGGGTATTTCAGAAAATTCTAAGTTTTTCAGTGCAACTCACTCATATACTATGTACTACACTGTGCGTTTCTTATATTCTAAGTTTTTCAGTGCAACTCACTCATATACTACGTACTACACTATGCGTTTCTTATATTCTAAGTTTTTCAGTGCAACTCACTCATATACAATGTACTACACTGTGCATTTCGTCTAATGCGGGTTTTTCAGTAAATTCTAAGTTTTTCAGTGCAACTCACTCATATACTATGTACTACACTGTGCATTTCGTCTAATGCGGGTTTTTCAGTAAATTCTAAGTTTTTCAGTACAACTCACTCATATACAATGTACTACACTGTGCATTTCGTCTAATGCGGGTTTTCAGTAAATTCTAAGTTTTTCAGTGCAACTCACTCATATACAATGTACTACACTGTGCATTTCGTGTAATGCGGGTTTTTCAGTAAATTCTAAGTTTTTCAGTGCAACTCACTCATATACTATGTACTACACTGTGCGTTTCTTATATTCTAAGTTTTTCAGTGCAACTCACTCATATACTATGTACTACACTGTGCATTTCGTGGAATGCGGGTATTTCAGTAAATTCTAAGTTTTTCAGTGCAACTCACTCATATACTATGTACTACACTGTGCGTTTCTTATATTCTAAGTTTTTCAGTGCAACTCACTCATATACTATGTACTACTCTGTGCGTTTATTATTTTCTAAGTTTTTCAGTGCAACTCACTCATATACTATGTACTACACTGTGCGTTTCTTATATTCTAAGTTTTTCAGTGCAACTCACTCATATACTATGTACTACACTGTGCGTTTCTTATATTCTAAGTTTTTCAGTGCAACTCACTCATATACTATGTACTACACTGTGCATTTCGTGTAATGCGGGTATTTCAGTAAATTCTAAGTTTTTCAGTGCAACTCACTCATATACTATGTACTACACTGTGCGTTTCTTATATTCTAAGTTTTTCAGTGCAACTCACTCATATACTATGTACTACACTGTGCGTTTCTTATATTCTAAGTTTTTCAGTGCAACTCACTCATATACTATGTACTACACTGTGCGTTTCTTATATTCTAAGTTTTTCAGTGCAACTCACTCATATACTATGTACTACACTGTGCATTTCGTGTAATGCGGGTTTTTCAGTAAATTCTAAGTTTTTCAGTGCAACTCACTCATATACTATGTACTACACTGTGCGTTTCTTATATTCTAAGTTTTTCAGTGCAACTCACTCATATACTATGTACTACACTGTGCGTTTCTTATATTCTAAGTTTTTCAGTGCAACTCACTCATATACTATGTACTACACTGTGCGTTTCTTATATTCTAAGTTTTTCAGTGCAACTCACTCATATACTATGTACTACACTGTGCGTTTCTTATATTCTAAGTTTTTCAGTGCAACTCACTCATATACTATGTACTACACTGTGCATTTCGTGTAATGCGGGTTTTTCAGTAAATTCTAAGTTTTTCAGTGCAACTCACTCATATACTATGTACTACACTGTGCGTTTCTTATATTCTAAGTATTTCAGTGCAACTCACTCATATACTATGTACTACACTGTGCATTTCGTGTAATGCGGGTTTTTCAGTAAATTCTTAGTTTTTCAGTGCAACTCACTCATATACTATGTACTACACTGTGCGTTTCTTATATTCTAAGTTTTTCAGTGTAACTCACTCATATACTATGTACTACACTGTGCGTTTCTTATATTCTAAGTTTTTCAGTGCAACTCACTCATATACTATGTACTACACTGTGCGTTTCTTATATTCTAAGTTTTTCAGTGCAACTCACTCATATACTATGTACTACACTGTGCATTTCGTGTAATGCGGGTATTTCAGAAAATTCTAAGTTTTTCAGTGCAACTCACTCATATACTATGTACTACACTGTGCGTTTCTTATATTCTAAGTTTTTCAGTGCAACTCACTCATATACTACGTACTACACTATGCGTTTCTTATATTCTAAGTTTTTCAGTGCAACTCACTCATATACAATGTACTACACTGTGCATTTCGTCTAATGCGGGTTTTTCAGTAAATTCTAAGTTTTTCAGTGCAACTCACTCATATACTATGTACTACACTGTGCATTTCGTCTAATGCGGGTTTTTCAGTAAATTCTAAGTTTTTCAGTACAACTCACTCATATACAATGTACTACACTGTGCATTTCGTCTAATGCGGGTTTTCAGTAAATTCTAAGTTTTTCAGTGCAACTCACTCATATACAATGTACTACACTGTGCATTTCGTGTAATGCGGGTTTTTCAGTAAATTCTAAGTTTTTCAGTGCAACTCACTCATATACTATGTACTACACTGTGCGTTTCTTATATTCTAAGTTTTTCAGTGCAACTCACTCATATACTATGTACTACACTGTGCGTTTCTTATATTCTAAGTTTTTCAGTGCAACTCACTCATATACTATGTACTACACTGTGCATTTCGTGTAATGCGGGTTTTTCAGTAAATTCTAAGTTTTTCAGTGCAACTCATTCATATACTATGTACTACACTGTGCGTTTCTTATATTCTAAGTTTATCAGTGCAACTCACTCATATACTATGTACTACACTGTGCGTTTCTTATATTCTAAGTTTTTCAGTGCAACTCACTCATATACTATGTACTACACTGTGCATTTCGTGTAATGCGGGTTTTTCAGTAAATTCTAAGTTTTTCAGTGCAACTCACTCATATACTATGTACTACACTGTGCGTTTCTTATATTCTAAGTTTTTCAGTGCAACTCACTCATATACTATGTACTACACTGTGCGTTTCTTATATTCTAAGTTTTTCAGTGCAACTCACTCATATACTATGTACTACACTGTGCGTTTCTTATATTCTAAGTTTTTCAGTGCAACTCACTCATATACTATGTACTACACTGTGCGTTTCTTATATTCTAAGATTTTCAGTGCAACTCACTCATATACTATGTACTACACTGTGCGTTTCTTATATTCTAAGTTTTTCAGTGCAACTCACTCATATACTATGTACTACACTGTGCATTTCGTGTAATGCGGGTTTTTCAGTAAATTCTAAGTTTTTCAGTGCAACTCACTCATATACTATGTACTACACTGTGCGTTTCTTATATTCTAATATTTTCAGTGCAACTCACTCATATACTATGTACTACACTGTGCGTTTCTTATATTCTAAGTTTTTCAGTGCAACTCACTCATATACTATGTACTACACTGTGCGTTTCTTATATTCTAAGTTTTTCAGTGCAACTCACTCTTATACTATGTACTACACTTTGCATTTCGTGTAATGCGGGTTTTTCAGTAAATTCTAAGTTTTTCAGTGCAACTCACTCATATACTATGTACTACACTGTGCGTTTCTTATATTCTAAGTTTTTCAGTGCAACTCACTCATATACTATGTACTACACTGTGCATTTCTTATATTCTAAGTTTTTCAATGCAACTCACTCATATACTATGTACTACACTGTGCATTTCGTGTAATGAGGGTTTTTCAGTAAATTCTAAGTTTTTCAGTCCAACTCACTCATATACTATGTACTACACTGTGCGTTTCTTATATTCTAATATTTTCAGTGCAACTCACTCATATACTATGTACTACACTGTGCGTTTCTTATATTCTAAGTTTTTTCAGTGCAACTCACTCATATACTATGTACTACACTGTGCGTTTCTTATATTCTAAGTTTTTCAGTGCAACTCACTCTTATACTATGTACTACACTTTGCATTTCGTGTAATGCGGGTTTTTCAGTAAATTCTAAGTTTTTCAGTGCAACTCACTCATATACTATGTACTACACTGTGCGTTTCTTATATTCTAAGTTTTTCAATGCAACTCACTCATATACTATGTACTACACTGTGCATTTCGTGTAATGCGGGTTTTTCAGTAAATTCTAAGTTTTTCAGTGCAACTCACTCATACACTATGTACTACACTTTGCGTTTCTTATATTCTAAGTTTTTCAGTGCAATCACTCATATACTATATACTACACTGTGCGTTTCTTATATTCTAAGTTTTTCAGTGCAACTCACTCATATACTATGTACTACACTGTGCGTTTCTTATATTCTAAGTTTTTCAGTGCAACTCACTCATATACTATGTACTACACTGTGCATTTCGTATAATGCGGGTTTTTCAGTAAATTCTTAGTTTTTCAGTGCAACTCACTCATATACTATGTACTACACTGTGAGTTTCTTATATTCTAAGTTTTTCAGTGCAACTCACTCATATACTATGTACTACACTGTGCGTTTCTTATATTCTAAGTTTTTCAGTGCAACTCACTCATATACTATGTACTACACTGTGCGTTTCTTATATTCTAAGTTTTTCAGTGCAACTCACTCATATACTATGTACTACACTGTGCGTTTCTTATATTCTAAGTTTTTCAGTGCAACTCACTCATATACTATGTACTACACTGTGCATTTCGTGTAATGCGGGTATTTCAGTAAATTCTAAGTTTTTCAGTGCAACTCACTCATATACTATGTACTACACTGTGCGTTTCTTATATTCTAAGTTTTTCAGTGCAACTCACTCATATACTACGTACTACACTGTGCGTTTCTTATATTCTAAGTTTTTCAGTTCAACTCACTCATATACAATGTACTACACTGTGCATTTCGTCTAATGCGGGTTTTTCAGTAAATTCTAAGTTTTTCAGTGCAACTCACTCATACACAATATACTACACTGTGCATTTCGTGTAATGCGGGTTTTTGAGTAAATTCTAAGTTTTTCAGTGCAACTCACTCATATACTATGTACTACACTGTGCGTTTCTTATATTCTAAGTTTTTCAGTGCAACTCACTCATATACTATGTACTACACTGTGCGTTTCTTATATTCTAAGTTTTTCAGTGCAACTCACTCATATACTATGTACTACACTGTGCATTTCGTGTAATGCGGGTTTTTCAGTAAATTCTAAGTTTTTCAGTGCAACCCACTCATATACTATGTACTACACTGTGCGTTTCTTATATTCTAAGTTTTTCAGTGCAACTCACTCATATACTATGTACTACACTGTGCGTTTCTTATATTCTAAGGTTTTCAGTGCAACTCACTCATATAATATGTACTACACTGTGCGTTTCTTATATTGAAAGTTTTTCAGTGCAACTCACTCATATACTATGTACTACACTGTGCGTTTCTTATATTCTAAGTTTTTCAGTGCAACTCACTCATATACTATGTACTACTCTGAGCGTTTCTTATATTCTAAGTTTTTCAGTGCAACTCACTCATATACTATGTACTACACTGTGCGTTTCTTATATTCTAAGTTTTTCAGTGCAACTCACTCATATACTATGTACTACACTGTGCGTTTCTTATATTCTAAGTTTTTCAGTGCAACTCACTCATATACTATGTACTACACTGTGCATTTCGTGTAATGCGGGTATTTCAGTAAATTCTAAGTTTTTCAGTGCAACTCACTCATATACTATGTACTACACTGTGCGTTTCTTATATTCTAAGTTTTTCAGTGCAACTCACTCATATACTATGTACTACACTGTGCGTTTCTTATATTCTAAGTTTTTCAGTGCAACTCACTCATATACTATGTACTACACTGTGCGTTTCTTATATTCTAAGTTTTTCAGTGCAACTCACTCATATACTATGTACTACACTGTGCGTTTCTTATATTCTAAGTTTTTCAGTGCAACTCACTCATATACTATGTACTACACTGTGCATTTCGTGTAATGCGGGTATTTCAGTAAATTCTAAGTTTTTCAGTGCAACTCACTCATATACTATGTACTACACTGTGCGTTTCTTATATTCTAAGTTTTTCAGTGCAACTCACTCATATACTACGTACTACACTGTGCGTTTCTTATATTCTAAGTTTTTCAGTGCAATTCACTCATATACAATGTACTACACTGTGCATTTCGTCTAATGCGGGTTTTTCAGTAAATTCTAAGTTTTTCAGTGCAACTCACTCATATACAATGTACTACACTGTGCATTTCGTGTAATGCGGGTTTTTCAGTAAATTCTAAGTTTTTCAGTGCAACTCACTCATATACTATGTACTACACTGTGCGTTTCTTATATTCTAAGTTTTCAGTGCAACTCACTCATATACTATGTACTACACTGTGCGTTTCTTATATTCTAAGTTTTTCAGTGCAACTCACTCATATAATATGTACTACACTGTGCGTTTCTTATATTGAAAGTTTTTCAGTGCAACTCACTCATATACTATGTACTACACTGTGCGTTTCTTATATTCTAAGTTTTTCAGTGCAACTCACTCATATACTATGTACTACTCTGAGCGTTTCTTATATTCTAAGTTTTTCAGTGCAACTCACTCATATACTATGTACTACACTGTGCGTTTCTTATATTCTAAGTTTTTCAGTGCAACTCACTCATATACTATGTACTACACTGTGCGTTTCTTATATTCTAAGTTTTTCAGTGCAACTCACTCATATACTATGTACTACACTGTGCATTTCGTGTAATGCGGGTTTTTCAGTAAATTCTAAGTTTTTCAGTGCAACTCACTCATATACTATGTACTACACTGTGCGTTTCTTATATTCTAAGTTTTTCAGTGCAACTCACTCATATACTATGTACTACACTGTGCGTTTCTTATATTCTAAGTTTTTCAGTGCAACTCACTCATATACTATGTACTACACTGTGCGTTTCTTATATTCTAAGTTTTTCAGTGCAACTCACTCATATACTATGTACTACACTGTACATTTCGTGTAATGCGGGTTTTTCAGTAAATTCTAAGTTTTTCAGTGCAACTCACTCATATACTATGTACTACTCTGAGCGTTTCTTATATTCTAAGTTTTTCAGTGCAACTCACTCATATACTATGTACTACACTGTGCGTTTCTTATATTCTAAGTTTTTCAGTGCAACTCACTCATATACTATGTACTACACTGTGCGTTTCTTATATTCTAAGTTTTTCAGTGCAACTCACTCATATACTATGTACTACACTGTGCATTTCGTGTAATGCGGGTATTTCAGTAAATTCTAAGTTTTTCAGTGCAACTCACTCATATACTATGTACTACACTGTGCGTTTCTTATATTCTAAGTTTTTCAGTGCAACTCACTCATATACTATGTACTACACTGTGCGTTTCTTATATTCTAAGTTTTTCAGTGCAACTCACTCATATACTATGTACTACACTGTGCGTTTCTTATATTCTAAGTTTTTCAGTGCAACTCACTCATATACTATGTACTACACTGTGCATTTCGTGTAATGCGGGTTTTTCAGTAAATTCTAAGTTTTTCAGTGCAACTCACTCATATACTATGTACTACACTGTGCGTTTCTTATATTCTAAGTTTTTCAGTGCAACTCACTCATATACTACGTACTACACTGTGCGTTTCTTATATTCTAAGTTTTTCAGTTCAACTCACTCATATACAATGTACTACACTGTGCATTTCGTCTAATGCGGGTTTTTCAGTAAATTCTAAGTTTTTCAGTGCAACTCACTCATATACAATGTACTACACTGTGCATTTCGTGTAATGCGGGTTTTTCAGTAAATTCTAAGTTTTTCAGTGCAACTCACTCATATACTATGTACTACACTGTGCGTTTCTTATATTCTAAGTTTTTCAGTGCAACTCACTCATATACTATGTACTACACTGTGCGTTTCTTATATTCTAAGTTTTTCAGTGCAACTCACTCATATACTATGTACTACACTGTGCATTTCGTGTAATGCGGGTTTTTCAGTAAATTCTAAGTTTTTCAGTGCAACCCACTCATATACTATGTACTACACTGTGCGTTTCTTATATTCTAAGTTTTTCAGTGCAACTCACTCATATACTATGTACTACACTGTGTATTTCGTGTAATGCGGGTTTTTCAGTAAATTCTTAGTTTTTCTGTGCAACTCACTCATATACTATGTACTACACTGTGCGTTTCTTATATTCTAAGTTTTTCAGTGCAACTCACTCATATACTATGTACTACACTGTGCGTTTCTTATATTCTAAGTTTTTCAGTGCAACTCACTCATATACTATGTACTACACTGTGCGTTTCTTATATTCTAAATTTTTCAGTGCAACTCACTCTTATACTATGTACTACACTGTGCGTTTCTTATATTCTAAGTTTTTCAGTGCAACTCACTCATATACTATGTACTACACTGTGCATTTCGTGTAATGCGGGTATTTCAGTAAATTCTAAGTTTTTCAGTGCAACTCACTCATATACTATGTACTACACTGTGCGTTTCTTATATTCTAAGTTTTTCAGTGCAACTCACTCATATACTACGTACTACACTGTGCGTTTCTTATATTCTAAGTTTTTCAGTGCAACTCACTCATATACAATGTACTACACTGTGCATTTCGTCTAATGCGGGTTTTTCAGTAAATTCTAAGTTTTTCAGTGCAACTCACTCATATACAATGTACTACACTGTGCATTTCGTGTAATGCGGGTTTTTCAGTAAATTCTAAGTTTTTCAGTGCAACTCACTCATATACTATGTACTACACTGTGCGTTTCTTATATTCTAAGTTTTTCAGTGCAACTCACTCATATACTATGTACTACACTGTGCGTTTCTTATATTCTAAGGTTTTCAGTGCAACTCACTCATATAATATGTACTACACTGTGCGTTTCTTATATTGAAAGTTTTTCAGTGCAACTCACTCATATACTATGTACTACACGGTGCGTTTCTTATATTCTAAGTTTTTCAGTGCAACTCACTCATATACTATGTACTACTCTGAGCGTTTCTTATATTCTAAGTTTTTCAGTGCAACTCACTCATATACTATGTACTACACTGTGCGTTTCTTATATTCTAAGTTTTTCAGTGCAACTCACTCATATACTATGTACTACACTGTGCGTTTCTTATATTCTAAGTTTTTCAGTGCAACTCACTCATATACTATGTACTACACTGTGCATTTCGTGTAATGCGGGTATTTCAGTAAATTCTAAGTTTTTCAGTGCAACTCACTCATATACTATGTACTACACTGTGCGTTTCTTATATTCTAAGTTTTTCAGTGCAACTCACTCATATACTATGTACTACACTGTGCGTTTCTTATATTCTAAGTTTTTCAGTGCAACTCACTCATATACTATGTACTACACTGTGCGTTTCTTATATTCTAAGTTTTTCAGTGCAACTCACTCATATACTATGTACTACACTGTGCATTTCGTGTAATGCGGGTTTTTCAGTAAATTCTAAGTTTTTCAGTGCAACTCACTCATATACTATGTACTACACTGTGCGTTTCTTATATTCTAAGTTTTTCAGTGCAACTCACTCATATACTATGTACTACACTGTGCGTTTCTTATATTCTAAGTTTTTCAGTGCAACTCACTCATATACTATGTACTACACTGTGCGTTTCTTATATTCTAAGTTTTTCAGTGCAACTCACTCATATACTATGTACTACACTGTGCGTTTCTTATATTCTAAGATTTTCAGTGCAACTCACTCTTATACTATGTACTACACTTTGCATTTCGTTTAATGCGGGTTTTTCAGTAAATTCTAAGTTTTTCAGTGCAACTCACTCATATACTATGTACTACACTGTGCATTTCTTATATTCTAAGTTTTTCAATGCAACTCACTCATATACTATGTACTACACTGTGCATTTCGTGTAATGAGGGTTTTTCAGTAAATTCTAAGTTTTTCAGTGCAACTCACTCATATACTATGTACTACACTTTGCGTTTCTTATATTCTAAGTTTTTCAGTGCAATCACTCATATACTATATACTACACTGTGCGTTTCTTATATTCTAAGTTTTTCAGTGCAACTCACTCATATACTATGTACTACACTGTGCGTTTCTTATATTCGAAGTTTTTCAGTGCAACTCACTCATATACTATGTACTACACTGTGCATTTCGTGTAATGCGGGTTTTTCAGTAAATTCTAAGTTTTTCAGTGCAACTCACTCATATACTATGTACTACACTGTGCGTTTCTTATATTCTAAGTTTTTCAGTGCAACTCACTCATATACTATGTACTACACTGTGCATTTCTTATATTCTAAGTTTTTCAATGCAACTCACTCATATACTATGTACTACAATGTGCATTTCGTGTAATGCGGGTTTTTCAGTAAATTCTAAGTTTTTCAGTGCAACTCACTCATATACTATGTACTACACTTTGCGTTTCTTATATTCTAAGTTTTTCAGTGCAATCACTCATATACTATATACTACACTGTGCGTTTCTTATATTCTAAGTTTTTCAGTGCAACTCCCTCATATACTATGTACTACACTGTGCGTTTCTTATATTCGAAGTTTTTCAGTGCAACTCACTCATATACTATGTACTACACTGTGCATTTCGTGTAATGCGGGTTTTTCAGTAAATTCTAAGTTTTTCAGTGCAACTCACTCATATACTATGTACTACACTGTGCGTTTCTTATATTCTAAGTTTTTCAGTGCAACTCACTCATATACTATGTACTACACTGTGCATATCGTGTAATGTGGGTTTTTCAGTAAATTCTTAGTTTTTCTGTGCAACTCACTCATATACTATGTACTACACTGTGCGTTTCTTATATTCTAAGTTTTTCAGTGCAACTCACTCATATACTATGTACTACACTGTGCGTTTCTTATATTCTAAGTTTTTCAGTGCAACTCACTCATATACTATGTACTACACTGTGCGTTTCTTATATTCTAAGTTTTTCAGTGCAACTCACTCATATACTATGTACTACACTGTGCATTTCGTGTAATGCGGGTATTTCAGTAAATTCTAAGTTTTTCAGTGCAACTCACTCATATACTATGTACTACACTGTGCGTTTCTTATATTCTAAGTTTTTCAGTGCAACTCACTCATATACTACGTACTACACTGTGCGTTTCTTATATTCTAAGTTTTTCAGTGCAACTCACTCATATACTACGTACTACACTGTGCGTTTCTTATATTCTAAGTTTTTCAGTGCAACTCACTCATATACTATGTACTACACTGTGCGTTTCTTATATTCTAAGTTTTTCAGTGCAACTCACTCATATACTATGTACTACACTGTGCGTTTCTTATATTCTAAGTTTTTCAGTGCAACTCACTCATATACTATGTACTACACTGTGCGTTTCTTATATTCTAAGTTTTTCAGTGCAACTCACTCATATACTATGTACTACACTGTGCATTTCTTATATTCTAAGTTTTTCAGTGCAACTCACTCATATACTATGTACTACACTGTGCGTTTCTTATATTCTAAGTTTTTCTAGTGCAACTCACTCATATACTATGTACTACACTGTGCGTTTCTTATTTTCTAAGTTTTTCAGTGCAACTCACTCATATACTATGTACTACACTGTGCGTTTCTTATATTCTAAGTTTTTCAGTGCAACTCACTCATATACTATGTACTACACTGTGCATTTCTTATTTTCTAAGTTTTTCAGTGCAACTCACTCATATACTATGTACTACACTGTGCGTTTCTTATATTCTAAGTTTTTCAGTGCAACTCACTCATATACTATGTACTACACTGTACGTTTCTTATATTCTAAGTTTTTCAGTGCAACTCACTCATATACTATGTACTACACTGTGCATTTCGTGTAATGCGGGTTTTTCAGTAAATTCTAAGTTTTTCAGTGCAACTCACTCATATGCTATGTACTACACTGTGCGTTTCTTATATTCTAAGTTTTTCAGTGCAACTCACTCATATACTATGTACTACACTGTGCGTTTCTTATAATCTAAGTTTTTCAGTGCAACTCACTCATATACTATGTACTACACTGTGCGTTTCTTATATTCTAAGTTTTTCAGTGCAACTCACTCATATACTATGTACTACACTGTGCGTTTCTTACATTCTAAGTTTTTCAGTGCAACTCACTCATATACTATGTACTACACTGTGCGTTTCTTATATTCTAAGTTTTTCAATGCAACTCACTCATATACTATGTACTACACTGTGCGTTTCTTATTTTCTAAGTTTTTCAGTGCAACTCACTCATATACTATGTACTACACTGTGCGTTTCTTATATTCTAAGTTTTTCAGTGCAAATCACTCATATACTATGTACTACACTGTGCATTTCCTGTAATGCGGGTTTTTCAGTAAATTCTAAGTTTTTCAGTGCAATCACTCATATACTATGTACTACACTGTGCTTTTCTTATATTCTATGTTTTTCAGTGCAACTCACTCATATACTATGTACTACTCTGTGCGTTTCTTATATTCTAAGTTTTTCAGTGCAACTCACTCATATACTATATACTACACTGTGCGTTTCTTATATTCTAAGTTTTTCAGTGCAACTCACTCATATACTATGTACTACACTGTGCATTTCCTGTAATGCGGGTTTTTCAGTAAATTCTAAGTTTTTCAGTGCAACTCACTCATATACTATGTACTACACTGTGCGTTTCTTATATTCTAAGTTTTTCAGTGCAACTCACTCATATACTATGTACTACACTGTGCATTTCGTGTAATGTGGGTTTTTCAGTAAATTCTTAGTTTTTCTGTGCAACTCACTCATATACTATGTACTACACTGTGCGTTTCTTATATTCTAAGTTTTTCAGTGCAACTCACTCATATACTATGTACTACACTGTGCGTTTCTTATATTCTAAGTTTTTCAGTGCAACTCACTCATATACTATGTACTACACTGTGCGTTTCTTATATTCTAAGTTTTTCAGTGCAACTCACTCATATACTATGTACTACACTGTGCATTTCGTGTAATGCGGGTATTTCAGTAAATTCTAAGTTTTTCAGTGCAACTCACTCATATACTATGTACTACACTGTGCGTTTCTTATATTCTAAGTTTTTCAGTGCAACTCACTCATATACTACGTACTACACTGTGCGTTTCTTATATTCTAAGTTTTTCAGTGCAACTCACTCATATACTATGTACTACACTGTGCGTTTCTTATATTCTAAGTTTTTCAGTGCAACTCACTCATATACTATGTACTACACTGTGCTTTTCGTGTAATGCGGGTATTTCAGTAAATTCTAAGTTTTTCAGTGCAACTCACTCATATACTATGTACTACACTGTGCGTTTCTTATATTCTAAGTTTTTCAGTGCAACTCACTCATATACTATGTACTACACTGTGCGTTTCTTATATTCTAAGTTTTTCAGTGCAACTCACTCATATACTATGTACTACACTGTGCGTTTCTTATATTCTAAGTTTTTCAGTGCAACTCACTCATATACTATGTACTACACTGTGCGTTTCTTATATTCTAAGTTTTTCAGTGCAAATCACTCATATACTATGTACTACACTGTGCGTTTCTTATATTCTAAGTTTTTCTAGTGCAACTCACTCATATACTATGTACTACACTGTGCGTTTCTTATTTTCTAAGTTTTTCAGTGCAACTCACTCATATACTATGTACTACACTGTGCGTTTCTTATATTCTAAGTTTTTCAGTGCAACTCACTCATATACTATGTACTACACTGTGCATTTCTTATTTTCTAAGTTTTTCAGTGCAACTCACTCATATACTATGTACAACACTGTGCGTTTCTTATATTCAAAGTTTTTCAGTGCAACTCACTCATATACTATGTACTACACTGTGCGTTTCTTATATTCTAAGTTTTTCAGTGCAACTCACTCATATACTATGTACTACACTGTGCGTTTCTTATATTCTAAGTTTTTCAGTGCAACTCACTCATATACTATGTACTACACTGTGCATTTCGTGTAATGCGGGTTTTTCAATAAATTCTAAGTTTTTCAGTGCAACTCACTCATATACTGTGTACTACACTGTGCGTTTCTTATATTCTAAGTTTTTCAGTGCAACTCACTCATATACTATGTACTACACTGTGCGTTTCTTATTTTCTAAGTTTTTCAGTGCAACTCACTCATATACTATGTACTACACTGTGCGTTTCTTATTTTCTAAGTTTTTCAGTGCAACTCTCTCATATACTATGTACTACACTGTGCATTTCCTGTAATGCGGGTTTTTCAGTAAATTCTAAGTTTTTCAGTGCAACTCACTCATATACTATGTACTACACTGTGCGTTTCTTATATTCTATGTTTTTCAGTGAAACTCACTCATATACTATGTACTACACTGTGCGTTTCTTATATTCTAAGTTTTTCAGTGCAACTCACTCATATACTATGTACTACACTGTGCGTTTCTTATATTCTAAGTTTTTCAGTGCAACTCACTCATATACTATGTACTACACTGTGCGTTTCTTATATTCTAAGTTTTTCAGTGCAACTCACTCATATACTGTGTACTACACTGTGCGTTTCTTATATTCTAAGTTTTTCAGTGCAACTCACTCATATACTATGTACTACACTGTGCGTTTCTTATATTCTAAGTTTTTCAGTTCAACTCACTCATATACTATGTACTACACTGTGCGTTTCTTATATTCTAAGTTTTTCAGTGCAACTCACTCATATACTATGTACTACACTGTGCGTTTCTTATATTCTAAGTTTTTCAGTGCAACTCACTCATATACTATGTACTACACTGTGCGTTTCTTTTATTCTAAGTTTTTCAGTGCAACTCACTCTTATACTATGTACTACACTGAGCGTTTCTTATATTCTAAGTATTTCAGTGCAACTCACTCATATACTATGTACTACACTGTGCATTTCGTGTAATGCGGGTTTTTCAGTAAATTCTAAGTTTTTCAGTGCAACTCACTCATATACTATGTACTACACTGTGCGTTTCTTATTTTGTAAGTTTTTCAGTGCAACTCACTCATATACTATGTACTACACTGTGCGTTTCTTATATTCTAAGTTTTTCAGTGCAAATCACTCATATACTATGTACTACACTGTGCGTTTCTTATATTCAAAGTTTTTCAGTGCAACTCACTCATATACTATGTACTACACTGTGCGTTTCTTATATTCTAAGTTTATCAGTGCAACTCACTCATATACTATGTACGACACTGTGCGTTTCTTATATTCTAAGTTTTTCAGTGCAACTCACTCATATACTATGTACTACACTGTGCATTTCGTGTAATGCGGGTTTTTCAGTAAATTCTAAGTTTTTCAGTGCAACTCCCTCATATGCTATGTACTACACTGTGCGTTTCTTATATTCTAAGTTTTTCAGTGCAACTCACTCATATACTATGTACTACACTGTGCGTTTCTTATAATCTAAGTTTTTCAGTGCAACTCACTCATATACTATGTACTACACTGTGCGTTTCTTATATTCTAAGTTTTTCAGTGCAACTCACTCATATACTATGTACTACACTGTGCGTTTCTTACATTCTAAGTTTTTCAGTGCAACTCACTCATATACTATGTACTACACAGTGCGTTTCTTATATTCTAAGTTTTTCAATGCAACTCACTCATATACTATGTACTACACTGTGCGTTTCTTATTTTCTAAGTTTTTCAGTGCAACTCACTCAAATACTATGTACTACACTGTGCGTTTCTTATATTCTAAGTTTTTCAGTGCAACTCACTCATATACTATGTACTACACTGTGCATTTCCTGTAATGCGGGTTTTTCAGTAAATTCTAAGTTTTTCAGTGCAATCACTCATATACTATGTACTACACTGTGCGTTTCTTATATTCTATGTTTTTCAGTGCAACTCACTCATATACTATGTACTACACTGTGCGTTTCTTATTTTCTAAGTTTTTCAGTGCAACTCACTCATATACTATGTACTACACTGTGGGTTTCATATATTCTAAGTTTTTCAGTGCAACTCACTCATATACTATGTACTACACTGTGCGTTTCTTATATTCTAAGTTTTTCAGTGCAACTCACTCATATACTATGGACTACACTGTGCGTTTCTTATATTCTAAGTTTTTCAGTGCAACTCACTCATATACTATGTACTACACTGTGCATTTCTTATATTCTAAGTTTTTCAGTGCAACTCACTCATATACTATGTACTACACTGTGCGTTTCTTATATTCTAAGTTTTTCAGTGCAACTCACTCATATACTATGTACTACACTGTGCGTTTCTTATATTCTAAGTTTTCAGTGCAACTCACTCATATACTATGTACTACACTGTGAATTTCGTTTAATGCGGGTATTTCAGTAAATTCTAAGTTTTTCAGTGCAACTCACTCATATACTATGTACTACACTGTGCGTTTCTTATATTATAAGTTTTTCAGTGCAACTCACTCATATACTACGTACTACACTGTGCGTTTCTTATATTCTAAGATTTTCAGTGCAACTCACTCATATACTATGTACTACACTGTGCGTTCCTTATATTCTAAGTTTTTCAGTGCAACTCACTCATATACTATGTACTACACTGTGCATTTCGTGTAATGCGGGTATTTCAGTAAATTCTAAGTTTTTCACTGCAACTCACTCATATACTATGTACTACACTGTGCGTTTCTTATATTCTAAGTTTTTCAGTGCAACTCACTCATATACTATGTACTACACTGTGCGTTTCTTATATTCTAAGTTTTTCAGTGCAACTCACTCATATACTATGTACTACACTGTGCGTTTCTTATATTCTAAGTTTTTCTAGTGCAACTCACTCATATACTATGTACTACACTGTGCGTTTCTTATTTTCTAACTTTTTCAGTGCAACTCACTCATATACTATGTACTACACTGTTCGTTTCTTATATTCTAAGTTTTTCAGTGCAACTCACACATATACTATGTACTATACTGTGCGTTTCTTATTTTCTAAGTTTTTCAGTGCAACTCACTCATATACTATGTACTACACTGTGCGTTTCTTATATTCTAAGTTTTTCAGTGCAACTCACTCATATACTATGTACTACACTGTGCATTTCGTGTAATGCTGGTTTTTCAATAAATTCTAAGTTTTTCAGTGCAACTCACTCATATACTGTATACTACACTGTGCGTTTCTTATATTCTAAGTTTTTCAGTGCAACTCACTCATATACTATGTACTACACTGTGCGTTTCTTATTTTCTAAGTTTTTCAGTGCAACTAACTCATATACTATGTACTACACTGTGCGTTTCTTATTTTCTAAGTTTTTCAGTGCAACTCTCTCATATACTATGTACTACACTGTGCATTTCCTGTAATGCGGGTTTTTCAGTAAATTCTAAGTTTTTCAGTGCAACTCACTCATATACTATGTACTACACTGTGCGTTTCTTATATTCTATGTTTTTCAGTGAAACTCACTCATATACTATGTACTACACTGTGCGTTTCTTATATTCTAAGTTTTTCAGTGCAACTCACTCATATACTATGCACTACACTGTGCGTTTCTTATATTCTAAGTTTTTCAGTGCAACTCACTCATATACTATGTACTACACTGTGCGTTTCTTATATTCTAAGTTTTTCAGTGCAACTCACTCATATACTGTGTACTACACTGTGCGTTTCTTATATTCTAAGATTTTCAGTGCAACTCACTCATATACTGTGTACTACACTGTGCGTTTCTTATATTCTAAGTTTTTCAGTGCAACTCACTCATATACTATGTACTACACTGTGCGTTTCTTATATTCTAAGTTTTTCAGTGCAACTCACTCATATACTATGTACTACACTGTGCGTTTCTTATATTCTAAGTTTTTCAGTGCAACTCACTCATATACTATGTACTACACTGTGCGTTTCTTATATTCTAAGTTTTTCCGTGCAACTCACTCATATACTATGTACTACACTGTGCGTTTCTTATATTCTAAGTTTTTCAGTGCAACTCACTCATATACTACGTACTACACTGTGCGTTTCTTATATTCTAAGATTTTCAGTGCAACTCACTCATGTACTATGTACTACACTGTGCGTTCCTTATATTCTAAGTTTTTCAGTGCAACTCACTCATATACTATGTACTACACTGTGCATTTCGTGTAATGCGGGTATTTCAGTAAATTCTAAGTTTTTCAGTGCAACTCACTCATATACTATGTACTACACTGTGGGTTTCTTATATTCTAAGTTTTTCAGTGCAACTCACTCATATACTATGTACTACACTGTGCGTTTCTTATATTCTAAGTTTTTCAGTGCAACTCACTCATATACTATGTACTACACTGTGCGTTTCTTATATTCTAAGTTTTTCTAGTGCAACTCACTCATATACTATGTACTACACTGTGCGTTTCTTATTTTCTAAGTTTTTCAGTGCAACTCACTCATATACTATGTACTTCACTGTTCGTTTCTTATATTCTAAGTTTTTCAGTGCAACTCACACATATACTATGTACTATACTGTGCGTTTCTTATTTTCTAAGTTTTTCAGTGCAACTCACTCATATACTATGTACTACACTGTGCGTTTCTTATATTCTAAGTTTTTCAGTGCAACTCACTCATATACTATGTACTACACTGTGCATTTCGTGTAATGCGGGTTTTTCAATAAATTCTAAGTTTTTCAGTGCAACTCACTCATATACTGTGTACTACACTGTGCGTTTCTTATATTCTAAGTTTTTCAGTGCAACTCACTCATATACTATGTACTACACTGTGCGTTTCTTATTTTCTAAGTTTTTCAGTGCAACTCACTCATATACTATGTACTACACTGTGCGTTTCTTATTTTCTAAGTTTTTCAGTGCAACTCTCTCATATACTATGTACTACACTGTGCATTTCCTGTAATGCGGGTTTTTCAGTAAATTCTAAGTTTTTCAGTGCAACTCACTCATATACTATGTACTACACTGTGCGTTTCTTATATTCTATGTTTTTCAGTGAAACTCACTCATATACTATGTACTACACTGTGCGTTTCTTATATTCTAAGTTTTTCAGTGCAACTCACTCATATACTATGTACTACACTGTGCGTTTCTTATATTCTAAGTTTTTCAGTGCAACTCACTCATATACTGTGTACTACACTGTGCGTTTCTTATATTCTAAGTTTTTCAGTGCAACTCACTCATATACTGTGTACTACACTGTGCGTTTCTTATATTCTAAGTTTTTCAGTGCAACTCACTCATATACTATGTACTACACTGTGCGTTTCTTATATTCTAAGTTTTTCAGTGCAACTCACTCATATACTATGTACTACACTGTGCGTTTCTTATATTCTAAGTTTTTCAGTGCAACTCACTCATATACTATGTACTACACTGTGCGTTTCTTATATTCTAAGTTTTTCAGTGCAACTCACTCATATACTATGTACTACACTGTGCGTTTCTTATATTCTAAGTTTTTCAGTGCAACTCACTCTTATACTATGTACTACACTGAGCGTTTCTTATATTCTAAGTTTTTCAGTGCAACTCACTCATATACTATGTACTACACTGTGCATTTCGTGTAATGCGGGTTTTTCAGTAAATTCTAAGTTTTTCAGTGCAACTCACTCATATACTATGTACTACACTGTGCGTTTCTTATTTTCTAAGTTTTTCAGTGCAACTCACTCATATACTATGTACTACACTGTGCGTTTCTTATATTCTAAGTTTTTCAGTGCAACTCACTCATATACTATGTACTACACTGTGCGTTTCTTATATTCAAAGTTTTTCAGTGCAACTCACTCATATACTATGTACTACACTGTGCGTTTCTTATATTCTAAGTTTATCAGTGCAACTCACTCATATAGTATGTACTACACTGTGCGTTTCTTATATTCTAAGTTTTTCAGTGCAACTCACTCATATACTATGTACTACACTGTGCATTTCGTGTAATGCGGGTTTTTCAGTAAATTCTAAGTTTTTCAGTGCAACTCACTCATATGCTATGTACTACACTGTGCGTTTCTTATATTCTAAGTTTTTCAGTGCAACTCACTCATATACTATGTACTACACTGTGCGTTTCTTATAATCTAAGTTTTTCAGAGCAACTCACTCATATACTATGTACTACACTGTGCGTTTCTTATATTCTAAGTTTTTCAGTGCAACTCACTCATATACTATGTACTACACTGTGCGTTTCTTACATTCTAAGTTTTTCAGTGCAACTCACTCATATACTATGTACTACACAGTGCGTTTCTTATATTCTAAGTTTTTCAATGCAACTCACTCATATACTATGTACTACACTGTGCGTTTCTTATTTTCTAAGTTTTTCAGTGCAACTCACTCAAATACTATGTACTACACTGTGCGTTTCTTATATTCTAAGTTTTTCAGTGCAACTCACTCATATACTATGTACTACACTGTGCATTTCCTGTAATGCGGGTTTTTCAGTAAATTCTAAGTTTTTCAGTGCAATCACTCATATACTATGTACTACACTGTGCGTTTCTTATATTCTATGTTTTTCAGTGCAACTCACTCATATACTATGTACTACACTGTGCGTTTCTTATATTCTAAGTTTTTCAGTGCAACTCACTCATGTATTATGTACTACACTGTGGGTTTCATATATTCTAAGTTTTTCAGTGCAACTCACTCATATACTATGTACTACACTGTGCGTTTCTTATATTCTAAGTTTTTCAGTGCAACTCACTCATATACTATGGACTACACTGTGCGTTTCTTATATTCTAAGTTTTTCAGTGCAACTCACTCATATACTATGTACTACACTGTGCATTTCTTATATTCTAAGTTTTTCAGTGCAACTCACTCATATACTATGTACTACACTGTGCGTTTCTTATATTCTAAGTTTTTCAGTGCAACTCACTCATATACTATGTACTACACTGTGCGTTTCTTATATTCTAAGTTTTCAGTGCAACTCACTCATATACTATGTACTACACTGTGCGTTTCTTATTTTCTAAGTTTTTCAGTGCAACTCACTCATATACTATGTACTACACTGTTCGTTTCTTATATTCTAAGTTTTTCAGTGCAACTCACACATATACTATGTACTATACTGTGCGTTTCTTATTTTCTAAGTTTTTCAGTGCAACTCACTCATATACTATGTACTACACTGTGCGTTTCTTATATTCTAAGTTTTTCAGTGCAACTCACTCATATACTATGTACTACACTGTGCATTTCGTGTAATGCGGGTTTTTCAATAAATTCTAAGTTTTTCAGTGCAACTCACTCATATACTGTGTACTACACTGTGCGTTTCTTATATTCTAAGTTTTTCAGTGCAACTCACTCATATACTATGTACTACACTGTGCGTTTCTTATTTTCTAAGTTTTTCAGTGCAACTCACTCATATACTATGTACTACACTGTGCGTTTCTTATTTTCTAAGTTTTTCAGCGCAACTCTCTCATATACTATGTACTACACTGTGCATTTCCTGTAATGCGGGTTTTTCAGTAAATTCTAAGTTTTTCAGTGCAACTCACTCATATACTATGTACTACACTGTGCGTTTCTTATTTTCTATGTTTTTCAGTGAAACTCACTCATATACTATGTACTACACTGTGCGTTTCTTATATTCTAAGTTTTTCAGTGCAACTCACTCATATACTATGTACTACACTGTGCGTTTCTTATATTCTAAGTTTTTCAGTGCAACTCACTCATATACTATGTACTACACTGTGCGTTTCTTATATTCTAAGTTTTTCAGTGTAACTCACTCATATACTGTGTACTACACTGTGCGTTTCTTATATTCTAAGTTTTTCAGTGCAACTCACTCATATACTATGTACTACACTGTGCGTTTCTTATAATCTAAGTTTTTCAGTGCAACTCACTCATATACTATGTACTACACTGTGCGTTTCTTATATTCTAAGTTTTTCAGTGCAACTCACTCATATACTATGTACTACACTGTGCGTTTCTTATATTCTAAGTTTTTCAGTGCAACTCACTCATATACTATGTACTACACTGTGCGTTTCTTATATTCTAAGTTTTTCAGTGCAACTCACTCTTATACTATGTACTACACTGAGCGTTTCTTATATTCTAAGTTTTTCAGTGCAACTCACTCATATACTATGTACTACACTGTGCATTTCGTGTAATGCGGGTTTTTCAGTAAATTCTAAGTTTTTCAGTGCAACTCACTCATATACTATGTACTACACTGTGCGTTTCTTATATTCTAAATTTTTCAGTGCAACTCACTCATATACTATGTACTACACTGTGCGTTTCTTATATTCTAAGTTTTTCAGTGCAACTCACTCATATACTATGTACTACACTGTGCGTTTCTTATATTCTAAGTTTTTCAGTGCAACTCACTCATATACTATGTACTACACTGTGCGTTTCTTATATTCTAAGTTTTTCCGTGCAACTCACTCATATACTATGTACTACACTGTGCGTTTCTTATATTCTAAGTTTTTCAGTGCAACTCAATCATGTACTATGTACTACACTGTGCATTTCGGGTAATGCGGGTTTTTCAGTAAATTCTAAGTTTTTCAGTGCAACTCACTCATATACTATGTACTACACTGTGCGTTTCTTATATTCTAATATTTTCAGTGCAACTCACTCATATACTATGTACTACACTGTGCGTTTCTTATATTCTAAGTTTTTCAGTGCAACTCACTCTTATACTATGTACTACACTGTGCATTTCGTGTAATGCGGGTTTTTCAGTAAATTCTAAGTTTTTCAGTGCAACTCACTCATATACTATGTACTACACTGTGCGTTTCTTATATTCTAAGTTTTTCATTGCAACTCACTCATATACTATGTACTACACTGTGCATTTCTTATATTCTAAGTTTTTCAATGCAACTCACTCATATACTATGTACTACACTGTGCGTTTCTTATATTCTAAGTTTTTCAGTGCAACTCACTCATATACTATGTAGTACACTTTGCGTTTCTTATATTCTAAGTTTTTCCGTGCAATCACTCATATACTATGTACTACACTGTGCGTTTCTTATATTCTACGTTTTTCAGTGCAACTCACTCATATACTATGTACTACACTGTGCGTTTCTTATATTCTAAGTTTTTCAGTGCAACTCACTCATATACTATGTACTACACTGTGCATTTCGTGTAATGCGGGTTTTTCAGTAAATTCTAAGTTTTTCAGTGCAACTCACTCTTATACTATGTACTACACTGTGCGTTTCTTATATTCTAATTTTTTCAGTGCAACTCACTCATATACTGTGTACTACACTGTGCATTTCGTGTAATGCGGGTTTTTCAGTAAATTCTTAGTTTTTCAGTGCAACTCACTCATATACTATGTACTACACTGTGCGTTTCTTATATTCTAAGTTTTTCAGTGCAACTCACTCATATACTATGTACTACACTGTGCGTTTCTTATATTCTAAGTTTTTCAGTGCAACTCACTCATATACTATGTACTACACTGTGCGTTTCTTATATTCTAAGTTTTTCTAGTGCAACTCACTCATATACTATGTACTACACTGTGCGTTTCTTATTTTCTAAGTTTTTCAGTGCAACTCACTCATATACTATGTACTACACTGTGCGTTTCTTATATTCTAAGTTTTTCAGTGCAACTCACTCATATACTATGTACTACACTGTGCATTTCGTGTAATGCGGGTTTTTCAATAAATTCTAAGTTTTTCAGTGCAACTCACTCATATACTGTGTACTACACTGTGCGTTTCTTATATTCTAAGTTTTTCAGTGCAACTCACTCATATACTATGTACTACACTGTGCGTTTCTTATTTTCTAAGTTTTTCAGTGCAACTCACTCATATACTATGTACTACACTGTGCGTTTCTTATTTTCTAAGTTTTTCAGTGCAACTCACTCATATACTATGTACTACACTGTGCATTTCCTGTAATGCGGGTTTTTCAGTAAATACTAAGTTTTTCAATGCAACTCACTCATATACTATGTACTACACTGTGCGTTTCTTATATTCTAAGTTTTTCAGTGCAACTCACTCATATACTATGTACTACACTTTGCGTTTCTTATATTCTAAGTTTTTCAGTGCAACTCACTCATATACTATGTACTACACTGTGCGTTTCTTATATTCTAAGTTTTTCAGTGCAACTCACTCATATACTATGTACTACACTGTGCATTTCTTGTAGTGCGGGTATTTCAGTAAATTCTAAGTTTTTCAGTGCAACTCACTCATATACTATGTACTACACTGTGCATTTCGTGTAATGCGCGTATTTCAGTAAATTCTAAGTTTTTCAGTGCAACTCACTCATATACTATGTACTACACTGTGCGTTTCTTATATTCTAAGTTTTTCAGTGCAACTCACTCATATACTATGTACTACACTGTGCGTTTCTTATATTCTAAGTTTTTCAGTGCAACTCACTCATATACTATGTACTACACTGTGCGTTTCTTATATTCTAAGTTTTTCTAGTGCAACTCACTCATATACTATGTACTACACTGTGCGTTTCTTATTTTCTAAGTTTTTCAGTGCAACTCACTCATATACTATGTACTACACTGTTCGTTTCTTATATTCTAAGTTTTTCAGTGCAACTCACACATATAATATGTACTATACTGTGCGTTTCTTATTTTCTAAGTTTTTCAGTGCAACTCACTCATATACTATGTACTACACTGTGCGTTTCTTATATTCTAAGTTTTTCAGTGCAACTCACTCATATACTATGTACTACACTGTGCATTTCGTGTAATGCGGGTTTTTCAGTAAATTCTAAGTTTTTCAGTGCAACTCACTCATATACTATGTACTACACTGTGCGTTTCTTATATTCTAATTTTTTCAGTGCAACTCACTCATATACTGTGTACTACACTGTGCATTTCGTGTAATGCGGGTTTTTCAGTAAATTCTTAGTTTTTCAGTGCAACTCACTCATATACTATGTACTACACTGTGCGTTTCTTATATTCTAAGTTTTTCAGTGCAACTCACTCATATACTATGTACTACACTGTGCGTTTCTTATATTCTAAGTTTTTCAGTGCAACTCACTCATATACTATGTACTACACTGTGCGTTTCTTATATTCTAAGTTTTTCTAGTGCAACTCACTCATATACTATGTACTACACTGTGCGTTTCTTATTTTCTAAGTTTTTCAGTGCAACTCACTCATATACTATGTACTACACTGTGCGTTTCTTATATTCTAAGTTTTTCAGTGCAACTCACTCATATACTATGTACTACACTGTGCATTTCGTGTAATGCGGGTTTTTCAATAAATTCTAAGTTTTTCAGTGCAACTCACTCATATACTGTGTACTACACTGTGCGTTTCTTATATTCTAAGTTTTTCAGTGCAACTCACTCATATACTATGTACTACACTGTGCGTTTCTTATTTTCTAAGTTTTTCAGTGCAACTCACTCATATACTATGTACTACACTGTGCGTTTCTTATTTTCTAAGTTTTTCAGTGCAACTCACTCATATACTATGTACTACACTGTGCATTTCCTGTAATGCGGGTTTTTCAGTAAATACTAAGTTTTTCAATGCAACTCACTCATATACTATGTACTACACTGTGCGTTTCTTATATTCTAAGTTTTTCAGTGCAACTCACTCATATACTATGTACTACACTTTGCGTTTCTTATATTCTAAGTTTTTCAGTGCAACTCACTCATATACTATGTACTACACTGTGCGTTTCTTATATTCTAAGTTTTTCAGTGCAACTCACTCATATACTATGTACTACACTGTGCATTTCTTGTAGTGCGGGTATTTCAGTAAATTCTAAGTTTTTCAGTGCAACTCACTCATATACTATGTACTACACTGTGCATTTCGTGTAATGCGCGTATTTCAGTAAATTCTAAGTTTTTCAGTGCAACTCACTCATATACTATGTACTACACTGTGCGTTTCTTATATTCTAAGTTTTTCAGTGCAACTCACTCATATACTATGTACTACACTGTGCGTTTCTTATATTCTAAGTTTTTCAGTGCAACTCACTCATATACTATGTACTACACTGTGCGTTTCTTATATTCTAAGTTTTTCTAGTGCAACTCACTCATATACTATGTACTACACTGTGCGTTTCTTATTTTCTAAGTTTTTCAGTGCAACTCACTCATATACTATGTACTACACTGTTCGTTTCTTATATTCTAAGTTTTTCAGTGCAACTCACACATATAATATGTACTATACTGTGCGTTTCTTATTTTCTAAGTTTTTCAGTGCAACTCACTCATATACTATGTACTACACTGTGCGTTTCTTATATTCTAAGTTTTTCAGTGCAACTCACTCATATACTATGTACTACACTGTGCATTTCGTGTAATGCGGGTTTTTCAATAAATTCTAAGTTTTTCAGTGCAACTCACTCATATACTGTGTACTACACTGTGCGTTTCTTATATTCTAAGTTTTTCAGTGCAACTCACTCATATACTATGTACTACACTGTGCGTTTCTTATATTCTAAGTTTTTCAGTGCAACTCACTCATATACTATGTACTACACTGTGCGTTTCTTATATTCTAAGTTTTTCTAGTGCAACTCACTCATATACTATGTACTACACTGTGCGTTTCTTATTTTCTAAGTTTTTCAGTGCAACTCACTCATATACTATGTACTACACTGTGCGTTTCTTATATTCTAAGTTTTTCAGTGCAACTCACTCATATACTATGTACTACACTGTGCATTTCGTGTAATGCGGGTTTTTCAATAAATTCTAAGTTTTTCAGTGCAACTCACTCATATACTGTGTACTACACTGTGCGTTTCTTATATTCTAAGTTTTTCAGTGCAACTCACTCATATACTATGTACTACACTGTGCGTTTCTTATTTTCTAAGTTTTTCAGTGCAACTCACTCATATACTATGTACTACACTGTGCGTTTCTTATTTTCTAAGTTTTTCAGTGCAACTCACTCATATACTATGTACTACACTGTGCATTTCCTGTAATGCGGGTTTTTCAGTAAATACTAAGTTTTTCAATGCAACTCACTCATATACTATGTACTACACTGTGCGTTTCTTATATTCTAAGTTTTTCAGTGCAACTCACTCATATACTATGTACTACACTTTGCGTTTCTTATATTCTAAGTTTTTCAGTGCAACTCACTCATATACTATGTACTACACTGTGCGTTTCTTATATTCTAAGTTTTTCAGTGCAACTCACTCATATACTATGTACTACACTGTGCATTTCTTGTAGTGCGGGTATTTCAGTAAATTCTAAGTTTTTCAGTGCAACTCACTCATATACTATGTACTACACTGTGCATTTCGTGTAATGCGCGTATTTCAGTAAATTCTAAGTTTTTCAGTGCAACTCACTCATATACTATGTACTACACTGTGCGTTTCTTATATTCTAAGTTTTTCAGTGCAACTCACTCATATACTATGTACTACACTGTGCGTTTCTTATATTCTAAGTTTTTCAGTGCAACTCACTCATATACTATGTACTACACTGTGCGTTTCTTATATTCTAAGTTTTTCTAGTGCAACTCACTCATATACTATGTACTACACTGTGCGTTTCTTATTTTCTAAGTTTTTCAGTGCAACTCACTCATATACTATGTACTACACTGTTCGTTTCTTATATTCTAAGTTTTTCAGTGCAACTCACACATATAATATGTACTATACTGTGCGTTTCTTATTTTCTAAGTTTTTCAGTGCAACTCACTCATATACTATGTACTACACTGTGCGTTTCTTATATTCTAAGTTTTTCAGTGCAACTCACTCATATACTATGTACTACACTGTGCATTTCGTGTAATGCGGGTTTTTCAATAAATTCTAAGTTTTTCAGTGCAACTCACTCATATACTGTGTACTACACTGTGCGTTTCTTATATTCTAAGTTTTTCAGTGCAACTCACTCATATACTATGTACTACACTGTGCGTTTCTTATTTTCTAAGTTTTTCAGTGCAACTCACTCATATACTATGTACTACACTGTGCGTTTCTTATTTTCTAAGTTTTTCAGCGCAACTCTCTCATATACTATGTACTACACTGTGCATTTCCTGTAATGCGGGTTTTTCAGTAAATTCTAAGTTTTTCAGTGCAACTCACTCATATACTATGTACTACACTGTGCGTTTCTTATTTTCTATGTTTTTCAGTGAAACTCACTCATATACTATGTACTACACTGTGCGTTTCTTATATTCTAAGTTTTTCAGTGCAACTCACTCATATACTATGTACTACACTGTGCGTTTCTTATATTCTAAGTTTTTCAGTGCAACTCACTCATATACTATGTACTACACTGTGCGTTTCTTATATTCTAAGTTTTTCAGTGCAACTCACTCATATACTGTGTACTACACTGTGCGTTTCTTATATTCTAAGTTTTTCAGTGCAACTCACTCATATACTATGTACTACACTGTGCGTTTCTTATAATCTAAGTTTTTCAGTGCAACTCACTCATATACTATGTACTACACTGTGCGTTTCTTATATTCTAAGTTTTTCAGTGCAACTCACTCATATACTATGTACTACACTGTGCGTTTCTTATATTCTAAGTTTTTCAGTGCAACTCACTCATATACTATGTACTACACTGTGCGTTTCTTATATTCTAAGTTTTTCAGTGCAACTCACTCTTATACTATGTACTACACTGAGCGTTTCTTATATTCTAAGTTTTTCAGTGCAACTCACTCATATACTATGTACTACACTGTGCATTTCGTGTAATGCGGGTTTTTCAGTAAATTCTAAGTTTTTCAGTGCAACTCACTCATATACTATGTACTACACTGTGCGTTTCTTATATTCTAAATTTTTCAGTGCAACTCACTCTTATACTATGTACTACACTGTGCGTTTCTTATATTCTAAGTTTTTCAGTGCAACTCACTCATATACTATGTACTACACTGTGCGTTTCTTATATTCTAAGTTTTTCAGTGCAACTCACTCATATACTATGTACTACACTGTGCGTTTCTTATATTCTAAGTTTTTCCGTGCAACTCACTCATATACTATGTACTACACTGTGCGTTTTTTATATTCTAAGTTTTTCAGTGCAACTCAATCATGTACTATGTACTACACTGTGCATTTCGGGTAATGCGGGTTTTTCAGTAAATTCTAAGTTTTTCAGTGCAACTCACTCATATACTATGTACTACACTGTGCGTTTCTTATATTCTAATATTTTCAGTGCAACTCACTCATATACTATGTACTACACTGTGCGTTTCTTATATTCTAATTTTTTCAGTGCAACTCACTCTTATACTATGTACTACACTGTGCATTTCGTGTAATGCGGGTTTTTCAGTAAATTCTAAGTTTTTCAGTGCAACTCACTCATATACTATGTACTACACTGTGCGTTTCTTATATTCTAAGTTTTTCAGTGCAACTCACTCATATACTATGTACTACACTGTGCATTTCTTATATTCTAAGTTTTTCAATGCAACTCACTCATATACTATGTACTACACTGTGCGTTTCTTATATTCTAAGTTTTTCAGTGCAACTCACTCATATACTATGTAGTACACTTTGCGTTTCTTATATTCTAAGTTTTTCCGTGCAATCACTCATATACTATGTACTACACTGTGCGTTTCTTATATTCTAAGTTTTTCAGTGCAACTCACTCATATACTATGTACTACACTGTGCGTTTCTTATATTCTAAGTTTTTCAGTGCAACTCACTCATATACTATGTACTACACTGTGCATTTCGTGTAATGCGGGTTTTTCAGTAAATTCTAAGTTTTTCAGTGCAACTCACTCATATACTATGTACTACACTGTGCGTTTCTTATATTCTAATTTTTTCAGTGCAACTCACTCATATACTGTGTACTACACTGTGCATTTCGTGTAATGCGGGTTTTTCAGTAAATTCTTAGTTTTTCAGTGCAACTCACTCATATACTATGTACTACACTGTGCGTTTCTTATATTCTAAGTTTTTCAGTGCAACTCACTCATATACTATGTACTACACTGTGCGTTTCTTATATTCTAAGTTTTTCAGTGCAACTCACTCATATACTATGTACTACACTGTGCGTTTCTTATATTCTAAGTTTTTCTAGTGCAACTCACTCATATACTATGTACTACACTGTGCGTTTCTTATTTTCTAAGTTTTTCAGTGCAACTCACTCATATACTATGTACTACACTGTGCGTTTCTTATATTCTAAGTTTTTCAGTGCAACTCACTCATATACTATGTACTACACTGTGCATTTCGTGTAATGCGGGTTTTTCAATAAATTCTAAGTTTTTCAGTGCAACTCACTCATATACTGTGTACTACACTGTGCGTTTCTTATATTCTAAGTTTTTCAGTGCAACTCACTCATATACTATGTACTACACTGTGCGTTTCTTATTTTCTAAGTTTTTCAGTGCAACTCACTCATATACTATGTACTACACTGTGCGTTTCTTATTTTCTAAGTTTTTCAGTGCAACTCACTCATATACTATGTACTACACTGTGCATTTCCTGTAATGCGGGTTTTTCAGTAAATACTAAGTTTTTCAATGCAACTCACTCATATACTATGTACTACACTGTGCGTTTCTTATATTCTAAGTTTTTCAGTGCAACTCACTCATATACTATGTACTACACTTTGCGTTTCTTATATTCTAAGTTTTTCAGTGCAACTCACTCATATACTATGTACTACACTGTGCGTTTCTTATATTCTAAGTTTTTCAGTGCAACTCACTCATATACTATGTACTACACTGTGCATTTCTTGTAGTGCGGGTATTTCAGTAAATTCTAAGTTTTTCAGTGCAACTCACTCATATACTATGTACTACACTGTGCGTTTCTTATATTCTAAGTTTTTCAGTGCAACTCACTCATATACTATGTACTACACTGTGCATTTCGTGTAATGCGGGTTTTTCAATAAATTCTAAGTTTTTCAGTGCAACTCACTCATATACTGTGTACTACACTGTGCGTTTCTTATATTCTAAGTTTTTCAGTGCAACTCACTCATATACTATGTACTACACTGTGCGTTTCTTATTTTCTAAGTTTTTCAGTGCAACTCACTCATATACTATGTACTACACTGTGCGTTTCTTATTTTCTAAGTTTTTCAGTGCAACTCACTCATATACTATGTACTACACTGTGCATTTCCTGTAATGCGGGTTTTTCAGTAAATACTAAGTTTTTCAATGCAACTCACTCATATACTATGTACTACACTGTGCGTTTCTTATATTCTAAGTTTTTCAGTGCAACTCACTCATATACTATGTACTACACTTTGCGTTTCTTATATTCTAAGTTTTTCAGTGCAACTCACTCATATACTATGTACTACACTGTGCGTTTCTTATATTCTAAGTTTTTCAGTGCAACTCACTCATATACTATGTACTACACTGTGCATTTCTTGTAGTGCGGGTATTTCAGTAAATTCTAAGTTTTTCAGTGCAACTCACTCATATACTATGTACTACACTGTGCGTTTCTTATATTCTAAGTTTTTCAGTGCAACTCACTCATATACTATGTACTACACTGTGCGTTTCTTATATTCTAAGTTTTTCAGTGCAACTCACTCATATACTATATACTACACTGTGCATTTCGTGTAATGCGGGTATTTCAGTAAATTCTAAGTTTTTCAGTGCAACTCACTCATATACTATGTACTACACTGTGCGTTTCTTATATTCTAAGTTTTTCAGTGCAACTCACTCTTATACTATGTACTACACTGTGCATTTCGTGTAATGCGGGTTTTTCAGTAAATTCTAAGTTTTTCAGTGCAACTCACTCATATACTATGTACTACACTGTGCGTTTCTTATATTCTAAGTTTTTCAGTGCAACTCACTCATATACTATGTACTACACTGTGCATTTCTTATATTCTAAGTTTTTCAATGCAACTCACTCATATACTATGTACTACACTGTGCGTTTCTTATATTCTAAGTTTTTCAGTGCAACTCACTCATATACTATGTAGTACACTTTGCGTTTCTTATATTCTAAGTTTTTCCGTGCAATCACTCATATACTATGTACTACACTGTGCGTTTCTTATATTCTAAGTTTTTCAGTGCAACTCACTCATATACTATGTACTACACTGTGCGTTTCTTATATTCTAAATTTTTCAGTGCAACTCACTCATATACTATGTACTACACTGTGCATTTCGTGTAATGCGTGTTTTTCAGTAAATTCTAAGTTTTTCAGTGCAACTCACTCATATACTATGTACTACACTGTGCGTTTCTTATATTCTAATTTTTTCAGTGCAACTCACTCATATACTGTGTACTACACTGTGCATTTCGTGTAATGCGGGTTTTTCAGTAAATTCTTAGTTTTTCAGTGCAACTCACTCATATACTATGTACTACACTGTGCGTTTCTTATATTCTAAGTTTTTCAGTGCAACTCACTCATATACTATGTACTACACTGTGCGTTTCTTATATTCTAAGTTTTTCAGTGCAACTCACTCATATACTATGTACTACACTGTGCGTTTCTTATATTCTAAGTTTTTCAGTGCAACTCACTCATATACTATGTACTACACTGTGCGTTTTTTATTTTCTAAGTTTTTCAGTGCAACTCACTCATATACTATGTACTACACTGTTCGTTTCTTATATTCTAAGTTTTTCAGTGCAACTCACACATATACTATGTACTATACTGTGCGTTTCTTATTTTCTAAGTTTTTCAGTGCAACTCACTCATATACTATGTACTACACTGTGCGTTTCTTATATTCTAAGTTTTTCAGTGCAACTCACTCATATACTATGTACTACACTGTGCATTTCGTGTAATGCGGGTTTTTCAATAAATTCTAAGTTTTTCAGTGCAACTCACTCATATACTGTGTACTACACTGTGCGTTTCTTATTTTCTAAGTTTTTCAGTGCAACTCACTCATATACTATGTACTACACTGTGCATTTCTTGTAGTGCGGGTATTTCAGTAAATTCTAAGTTTTTCAGTGCAACTCACTCATATACTATGTACTACACTGTGCGTTTCTTATATTCTAAGTTTTTCAGTGCAACTCACTCATATACTATGTACTACACTGTGCGTTTCTTATATTCTAAGTTTTTCAGTGCAACTCACTCATATACTATGTACTACACTGTGCGTTTCTTTTATTCTAAGTTTTTCAGTGCAACTCACTCATATACTATGTACTACACTGTGCATTTCTTGTAGTGCGGGTATTTCAGTAAATTCTAAGTTTTTCAGTGCAACTCACTCATATACTATGTACTACACTGTGCGTTTCTTATATTCTAAGTTTTTCAGTGCAACTCACTCATATACTATGTACTACACTGTGCGTTTCTTATATTCTAAGTTTTTCAGTGCAACTCACTCATATACTATGTACTACACTGTGCGTTTCTTATATTCTAAGTTTTTCAGTGCAACTCACTCATATACTATGTACTACACTGTGCGTTTCTTATTTTCTAAGTTTTTCAGTGCAACTCACTCATATACTATGTACTACACTGTGCGTTTCTTATATTCTAAGTTTTTCAGTGCAACTCACTCTTATACTATGTACTACACTGAGCGTTTCTTATATTCTAAGTTTTTCAGTGCAACTCACTCATATACTATGTACTACACTGTGCATTTCGTGTAATGCGGGTTTTTCAGTAAATTCTAAGTTTTTCAGTGCAACTCACTCATATACTATGTACTACACTGTGCGTTTCTTATTTTCTAAGTTTTTCAGTGCAACTCACTCATATACTATGTACTACACTGTGCGTTTCTTATATTCTAAGTTTTTCCGTGCAATCACTCATATACTATGTACTACACTGTGCGTTTCTTATATTCTAAGTTTTTCAGTGCAACTCACTCATATACTATGTACTACACTGTGCGTTTCTTATATTCTAAGTTTTTCAGTGCAACTCACTCATATACTATGTACTACACTGTGCATTTCGTGTAATGCGGGTTTTTCAGTAAATTCTAAGTTTTTCAGTGCAACTCACTCATATACTATGTACTACACTGTGCGTTTCTTATATTCTAATTTTTTCAGTGCAACTCACTCATATACTGTGTACTACACTGTGCATTTCGTGTAATGCGGGTTTTTCAGTAAATTCTTAGTTTTTCAGTGCAACTCACTCATATACTATGTACTACACTGTGCGTTTCTTATATTCTAAGTTTTTCAGTGCAACTCACTCATATACTATGTACTACACTGTGCGTTTCTTATATTCTAAGTTTTTCAGTGCAACTCACTCATATACTATGTACTACACTGTGCGTTTCTTATATTCTAAGTTTTTCTAGTGCAACTCACTCATATACTATGTACTACACTGTGCGTTTCTTATTTTCTAAGTTTTTCAGTGCAACTCACTCATATACTATGTACTACACTGTTCGTTTCTTATATTCTAAGTTTTTCAGTGCAACTCACACATATACTATGTACTATACTGTGCGTTTCTTATTTTCTAAGTTTTTCAGTGCAACTCACTCATATACTATGTACTACACTGTGCGTTTCTTATATTCTAAGTTTTTCAGTGCAACTCACTCATATACTATGTACTACACTGTGCATTTCGTGTAATGCGGGTTTTTCAATAAATTCTAAGTTTTTCAGTGCAACTCACTCATATACTGTGTACTACACTGTGCGTTTCTTATATTCTAAGTTTTTCAGTGCAACTCACTCATATACTATGTACTACACTGTGCGTTTCTTATTTTCTAAGTTTTTCAGTGCAACTCACTCATATACTATGTACTACACTGTGCGTTTCTTATTTTCTAAGTTTTTCAGTACAACTCACTCATATACTATGTACTACACTGTGCATTTCCTGTAATGCGGGTTTTTCAGTAAATACTAAGTTTTTCAATGCAACTCACTCATATACTATGTACTACACTGTGCGTTTCTTATATTCTAAGTTTTTCAGTGCAACTCACTCATATACTATGTACTACACTTTGCGTTTCTTATATTCTAAGTTTTTCAGTGCAACTCACTCATATACTATGTACTACACTGTGCGTTTCTTATATTCTAAGTTTTTCAGTGCAACTCACTCATATACTATGTAGTACACTTTGCGTTTCTTATATTCTAAGTTTTTCCGTGCAATCACTCATATACTATGTACTACACTGTGCGTTTCTTATATTCTAAGTTTTTCAGTGCAACTCACTCATATACTATGTACTACACTGTGCGTTTCTTATATTCTAAGTTTTTCAGTGCAACTCACTCATATACTATGTACTACACTGTGCATTTCGTGTAATGCGGGTTTTTCAGTAAATTCTAAGTTTTTCAGTGCAACTCACTCATATACTATGTACTACACTGTGCGTTTCTTATATTCTAATTTTTTCAGTGCAACTCACTCATATACTGTGTACTACACTGTGCATTTCGTGTAATGCGGGTTTTTCAGTAAATTCTTAGTTTTTCAGTGCAACTCACTCATATACTATGTACTACACTGTGCGTTTCTTATATTCTAAGTTTTTCAGTGCAACTCACTCATATACTATGTACTACACTGTGCGTTTCTTATATTCTAAGTTTTTCAGTGCAACTCACTCATATACTATGTACTACACTGTGCGTTTCTTATATTCAAAGTTTTTCTAGTGCAACTCACTCATATACTATGTACTACACTGTGCGTTTCTTATTTTCTAAGTTTTTCAGTGCAACTCACTCATATACTATGTACTACACTGTGCGTTTCTTATATTCTAAGTTTTTCAGTGCAACTCACTCATATACTATGTACTACACTGTGCATTTCGTGTAATGCGGGTTTTTCAATAAATTCTAAGTTTTTCAGTGCAACTCACTCATATACTGTGTACTACACTGTGCGTTTCTTATATTCTAAGTTTTTCAGTGCAACTCACTCATATACTATATACTACACTGTGCGTTTCTTATTTTCTAAGTTTTTCAGTGCAACTCACTCATATACTATGTACTACACTGTGCGTTTCTTATTTTCTAAGTTTTTCAGTGCAACTCACTCATATACTATGTACTACACTGTGCATTTCCTGTAATGCGGGTTTTTCAGTAAATACTAAGTTTTTCAATGCAACTCACTCATATACTATGTACTACACTGTGCGTTTCTTATATTCTAAGTTTTTCAGTGCAACTCACTCATATACTATGTACTACACTGTGCGTTTCTTATATTCTAAGTTTTTCAGTGCAACTCACTCATATACTATGTACTACACTGTGCATTTCTTGTAGTGCGGGTATTTCAGTAAATACTAAGTTTTTCAGTGCAACTCACTCATATACTATGTACTACACTGTGCGTTTCTTATATTCTAAGTTTTTCAGTGCAACTCACTCATATACTATGTACTACACTGTGCGTTTCTTATATTCTAAGTTTTTCAGTGCAACTCACTCATATACTATATACTACACTGTGCATTTCGTGTAATGCGGGTATTTCAGTAAATTCTAAGTCTTTCAGTGCAACTCACTCATATACTATGTACTACACTGTGCGTTTCTTATATTCTAAGTTTTTCAGTGCAACTCACTCTTATACTATGTACTACACTGTGCATTTCGTGTAATGCGGGTTTTTCAGTAAATTCTAAGTTTTTCAGTGCAACTCACTCATATACTATGTACTACACTGTGCGTTTCTTATATTCTAAGTTTTTCAGTGCAACTCACTCATATACTATGTACTACACTGTACATTTCTTATATTCTAAGTTTTTCAATGCAACTCACTCATATACTATGTACTACACTGTGCGTTTCTTATATTCTAAGTTTTTCAGTGCAACTCACTCATATACTATGTAGTACACTTTGCGTTTCTTATATTCTAAGTTTTTCCGTGCAATCACTCATATACTATGTACTACACTGTGCGTTTCTTATATTCTAAGTTTTTCAGTGCAACTCACTCATATACTATGTACTACACTGTGCGTTTCTTATATTCTAAGTTTTTCAGTGCAACTCACTCATATACTATGTACTACACTGTGCATTTCGTGTAATGCAGGTTTTTCAGTAAATTCTAAGTTTTTCAGTGCAACTCACTCATATACTATGTACTACACTCTGCGTTTCTTATATTCTAATTTTTTCAGTGCAACTCACTCATATACTGTGTACTACACTGTGCATTTCGTGTAATGCGGGTTTTTCAGTAAATTCTTAGTTTTTCAGTGCAACTCACTCATATACTATGTACTACACTGTGCGTTTCTTATATTCTAAGTTTTTCAGTGCAACTCACTCATATACTATGTACTACACTGTGCGTTTCTTATATTCTAAGTTTTTCAGTGCAACTCACTCATATACTATGTACTACACTGTGCGTTTCTTATATTCTAAGTTTTTCTAGTGCAACTCACTCATATACTATGTACTACACTGTGCGTTTCTTATTTTCTAAGTTTTTCAGTGCAACTCACTCATATACTATGTACTACACTGTTCGTTTCTTATATTCTAAGTTTTTCAGTGCAACTCACACATATACTATGTACTATACTGTGCGTTTCTTATTTTCTTAGTTTTTCAGTGCAACTCACTCATATACTATGTACTACACTGTGCGTTTCTTATATTCTAAGTTTTTCAGTGCAACTCACTCATATACTATGTACTACACTGTGCATTTCGTGTAATGCGGGTTTTTCAATAAATTCTAAGTTTTTCAGTGCAACTCACTCATATACTGTGTACTACCCTGTGCGTTTCTTATATTCTAAGTTTTTCAGTGCAACTCACTCATATACTATGTACTACACTGTGCGTTTCTTATTTTCTAAGTTTTTCAGTGCAACTCACTCATATACTATGTACTACACTGTGCGTTTCTTATTTTCTAAGTTTTTCAGTGCAACTCACTCATATACTATGTACTACACTGTGCATTTCCTGTAATGCGGGTTTTTCAGTAAATACTAAGTTTTTCAATGCAACTCACTCATATACTATGTACTACACTGTGCGTTTCTTATATTCTAAGTTTTTCAGTGCAACTCACTCATATACTATGTACTACACTTTGCGTTTCTTATATTCTAAGTTTTTCAGTGCAACTCACTCATATACTATGTACTACACTGTGCGTTTCTTTTATTCTAAGTTTTTCAGTGCAACTCACTCATATACTATGTACTACACTGTGCATTTCTTGTAGTGCGGGTATTTCAGTAAATTCTAAGTTTTTCAGTGCAACTCACTCATATACTATGTACTACACTGTGCGTTTCTTATATTCTAAGTTTTTCAGTGCAACTCACTCATATACTATGTACTACACTGTGCGTTTCTTATATTCTAAGTTTTTCAGTGCAACTCACTCATATACTATGTACTACACTGTGCGTTTCTTATATTCTAAGTTTTTCAGTGCAACTCACTCATATACTATGTACTACACTGTGCGTTTCTTATATTCTAAGTTTTTCAGTGCAACTCACTCATATACTATGTACTACACTGAGCGTTTCTTATTTTCTAAGTTTTTCAGTGCAACTCACTCATATACTATGTACTACACTGTGCGTTTCTTATATTCTAAGTTTTTCAGTGCAACTCACTCTTATACTATGTACTACACTGAGCGTTTCTTATATTCTAATTTTTTCAGTGCAACTCACTCATATACTGTGTACTACACTGTGCATTTCGTGTAATGCGGGTTTTTCAGTAAATTCTTAGTTTTTCAGTGCAACTCACTCATATACTATGTACTACACTGTGCGTTTCTTATATTCTAAGTTTTTCAGTGCAACTCACTCATATACTATGTACTACACTGTGCGTTTCTTATATTCTAAGTTTTTCAGTGCAACTCACTCATATACTATGTACTACACTGTTCGTTTCTTATATTCTAAGTTTTTCAGTGCAACTCACACATATACTATGTACTATACTGTGCGTTTCTTATATTCTAAGTTTTTCAGTGCAACTCACTCATATACTATGTACTACACTGTGCATTTCGTGTAATGCGGGTTTTTCAATAAATTCTAAGTTTTTCAGTGCAACTCACTCATATACTGTGTACTACCCTGTGCGTTTCTTATATTCTAAGTTTTTCAGTGCAACTCACTCATATACTATGTACTACACTGTGCGTTTCTTATTTTCTAAGTTTTTCAGTGCAACTCACTCATATACTATGTACTACACTGTGCGTTTCTTATTTTCTAAGTTTTTCAGTGCAACTCACTCATATACTATGTACTACACTGTGCATTTCCTGTAATGCGGGTTTTTCAGTAAATACTAAGTTTTTCAATGCAACTCACTCATATACTATGTACTACACTGTGCGTTTCTTATATTCTAAGTTTTTCAGTGCAACTCACTCATATACTATGTACTACACTTTGCGTTTCTTATATTCTAAGTTTTTCAGTGCAACTCACTCATATACTATGTACTACACTGTGCGTTTCTTTTATTCTAAGTTTTTCAGTGCAACTCACTCATATACTATGTACTACACTGAGCGTTTCTTATTTTCTAAGTTTTTCAGTGCAACTCACTCATATACTATGTACTACACTGTGCGTTTCTTATATTCTAAGTTTTTCAGTGCAACTCACTCTTATACTATGTACTACACTGAGCGTTTCTTATATTCTAAGTTTTTCAGTGCAACTCACTCATATACTATGTACTACACTGTGCATTTCGTGTAATGCGGGTTTTTCAGTAAATTCTAAGTTTTTCAGTGCAACTCACTCATATACTATGTACTACACTGTGCGTTTCTTATTTTCTAAGTTTTTCAGTGCAACTCACTCATATACTATGTACTACACTGTGCGTTTCTTATATTCTAAGTTTTTCAGTGCAATCACTCATATACTATGTACTACACTGTGCGTTTCTTATATTCTAAGTTTTTCAGTGCAACTCACTCATATACTATGTACTACACTGTGCGTTTCTTATATTCTAAGTTTTTCAGTGCAACTCACTCATATACTATGTACTACACTGTGCATTTCGTGTAATGCGGGTTTTTCAGTAAATTCTAAGTTTTTCAGTGCAACTCACTCATATACAATGTACTACACTGTGCGTTTCTTATATTCTAATTTTTTCAGTGCAACTCACTCATATACTGTGTACTACACTGTGCATTTCGTGTAATGCGGGTTTTTCAGTAAATTCTTAGTTTTTCAGTGCAACTCACTCATATACTATGTACTACACTGTGCGTTTCTGATATTCTAAGTTTTTCAGTGCAACTCACTCATATACTATGTACTACACTGTGCGTTTCTTATATTCTAAGTTTTTCTAGTGCAACTCACTCATATACTATGTACTACACTGTGCGTTTCTTATTTTCTAAGTTTTTCAGTGCAACTCACTCATATACTATGTACTACACTGTTCGTTTCTTATATTCTAAGTTTTTCAGTGCAACTCACACATATACTATGTACTATACTGTGCGTTTCTTATTTTCTAAGTTTTTCAGTGCAACTCACTCATATACTATGTACTACACTGTGCGTTTCTTATATTCTAAGTTTTTCAGTGCAACTCACTCATATACTATGTACTACACTGTGCATTTCGTGTAATGCGGGTTTTTCAATAAATTCTAAGTTTTTCAGTGCAACTCACTCATATACTGTGTACTACACTGTGCGTTTCTTATATTCTAAGTTTTTCAGTGCAACTCACTCATATACTATGTACTACACTGTGCGTTTCTTATTTTCTAAGTTTTTCAGTGCAACTCACTCATATACTATGTACTACACTGTGCGTTTCTTATTTTCTAAGTTTTTCAGTGCAACTCACTCATATACTATGTACTACACTGTGCATTTCCTGTAATGCGGGTTTTTCAGTAAATACTAAGTTTTTCAATGCAACTCACTCATATACTATGTACTACACTGTGCGTTTTTTATATTCTAAGTTTTTCAGTGCAACTCACTCATATACTATGTACTACACTTTGCGTTTCTTATATTCTAAGTTTTTCAGTGCAACTCACTCATATACTATGTACTACACTGTGCGTTTCTTATATTCTAAGTTTTTCAGTGCAACTCACTCATATACTATGTACTACACTGTGCATTTCTTGTAGTGCGGGTATTTCAGTAAATTCTAAGTTTTTCAGTGCAACTCACTCATATACTATGTACTACACTGTGCGTTTCTTATATTCTAAGTTTTTCAGTGCAACTCACTCATATACTATGTACTACACTGTGCGTTTCTTATATTCTAAGTTTTTCAGTGCAACTCACTCATATACTATATACTACACTGTGCATTTCGTGTAATGCGGGTATTTCAGTAAATTCTAAGTTTTTCAGTGCAACTCACTCATATACTATGTACTACACTGTGCGTTTCTTATATTCTAAGTTTTTCAGTGCAACTCACTCTTATACTATGTACTACACTGTGCATTTCGTGTAATGCGGGTTTTTCAGTAAATTCTAAGTTTTTCAGTGCAACTCACTCATATACTATGTACTACACTGTGCGTTTCTTATATTCTAAGTTTTTCAGTGCAACTCACTCATATACTATGTACTACACTGTGCATTTCTTATATTCTAAGTTTTTCAATGCAACTCACTCATATACTATGTACTACACTGTGCGTTTCTTATATTCTAAGTTTTTCAGTGCAACTCACTCATATACTATGTAGTACACTTTGCGTTTCTTATATTCTAAGTTTTTCCGTGCAATCACTCATATACTATGTACTACACTGTGCGTTTCTTATATTCTAAGTTTTTCAGTGCAACTCACTCATATACTATGTACTACACTGTGCGTTTCTTATATTCTAAGTTTTTCAGTGCAACTCACTCATATACTATGTACTACACTGTGCATTTCGTGTAATGCGGGTTTTTCAGTAAATTCTAAGTTTTTCAGTGCAACTCACTCATATACTATGTACTACACTGTGCGTTTCTTATATTCTAATTTTTTCAGTGCAACTCACTCATATACTGTGTACTACACTGTGCATTTCGTGTAATGCGGGTTTTTCAGTAAATTCTTAGTTTTTCAGTGCAACTCACTCATATACTATGTACTACACTGTGCGTTTCTTATATTCTAAGTTTTTCAGTGCAACTCACTCATATACTATGTACTACACTGTGCGTTTCTTATATTCTAAGTTTTTCAGTGCAACTCACTCATATACTATGTACTACACTGTGCGTTTCTTATATTCTAAGTTTTTCTAGTGCAACTCACTCATATACTATGTACTACACTGTGCGTTTCTTATTTTCTAAGTTTTTCAGTGCTACTCACTCATATACTATGTACTACACTGTTCGTTTCTTATATTCTAAGTTTTTCAGTGCAACTCACACATATACTATGTACTATACTGTGCGTTTCTTATTTTCTAAGTTTTTCAGTGCAACTCACTCATATACTATGTACTACACTGTGCGTTTCTTATATTCTAAGTTTTTCAGTGCAACTCACTCATATACTATGTACTACACTGTGCATTTCGTGTAATGCGGGTTTTTCAATAAATTCTAAGTTTTTCAGTGCAACTCACTCATATACTGTGTACTACACTGTGCGTTTCTTATATTCTAAGTTTTTCAGTGCAACTCACTCATATACTATGTACTACACTGTGCGTTTCTTATTTTCTAAGTTTTTCAGTGCAACTCACTCATATACTATGTACTACACTGTGCGTTTCTTATTTTCTAAGTTTTTCAGTGCAACTCACTCATATACTATGTACTACACTGTGCATTTCCTGTAATGCGGGTTTTTCAGTAAATACTAAGTTTTTCAATGCAACTCACTCATATACTATGTACTACACTGTGCGTTTCTTATATTCTAAGTTTTTCAGTGCAACTCACTCATATACTATGTACTACACTTTGCGTTTCTTATATTCTAAGTTTTTCAGTGCAACTCACTCATATACTATGTACTACACTGTGCGTTTCTTTTATTCTAAGTTTATCAGTGCAACTCACTCATATACTATGTACTACACTGTGCATTTCTTGTAGTGCGGGTATTTCAGTAAATTCTAAGTTTTTCAGTGCAACTCACTCATATACTATGTACTACACTGTGCGTTTCTTATATTCTAAGTTTTTCAGTGCAACTCACTCATATACTATGTACTACACTGTGCGTTTCTTATATTCTAAGTTTTTCAGTGCAACTCACTCATATACTATGTACTACACTGTGCGTTTCTTATATTCTAAGTTTTTCAGTGCAACTCACTCATATACTATGTACTACACTTTGCGTTTCTTATATTCTAAGTTTTTCAGTGCAACTCACTCATATACTATGTACTACACTGTGCGTTTCTTTTATTCTAAGTTTTTCAGTGCAACTCACTCATATACTATGTACTACACTGTGCATTTCTTGTAGTGCGGGTATTTCAGTAAATTCTAAGTTTTTCAGTGCAACGCACTCTTATACTATGTACTACACTGAGCGTTTCTTATATTCTAAGTTTTTCAGTGCAACTCACTCATATACTATGTACTACACTTTGCATTTCCGGTAATGCGGGTTTTTCAGTAAATTCTAAGTTTTTCAGTGCAACTCACTCATATACTATGTACTACACTGTGCGTTTCTTATATTCTATGTTTTTCAGTGCAACTCACTCATATGCTATGTACTACACTGTGCGTTTCTTATATTCTAAGTTTTTCAGTGCAACTCACTCATATACTATGTACTACACTGTGGGTTTCATATATTCTAAGTTTTTCAGTGCAACTCACTCATATACTATGTACTACACTGTGCGTTTCTTATATTCTAAGTTTTTCAGTGCAACAAACTCATATACTATGTACTACACTGTGTGTTTCTTATATTCTAAGTTTTTCAGTGCAACTCACTCATATACTATGTACTACACTGTGCATTTCTTATATTCTAAGTTTTTCAGTGCAACTCACTCATATACTATGTACTACACTGTGTGTTTCTAATTTTCTAAGTTTTTCAGTGCAACTCACTCATATACTATGTACTACACTGTGCGTTTCTTATATTCTAAGTTTTTCTAGTGCAACTAACTCATATACTATGTACTACACTGTGCGTTTCTTATTTTCTAAGTTTTTCAGTGCAACTCACACATATTCTATGTACTACACTGTGCGTTTCTTATTTTCTAAGTTTTTCAGTGCAACTCACTCATATACTATGTAGTACACTGTGCGTTTCTTATATTCTAAGTTTTTCAGTGCAACTCACTCATATACTATGTACTACACTGTGCATTTCGTGTAATGCGGGTTTTTCAATAAATTCTAAGTTTTTCAGTGCAACTCACTCATATACTATGTACTACACTGTGCATTTCGTGTAATGCGGGTATTTCAGTAAATTCTAAGTTTTTCAGTGCAACTCACTCATATACTATGTACTACACTGTGCGTTTCTTATATTCTAAGTTTTTCAGTGCAACTCACTCATATACTATGTACTACACTGTGCGTTTCTTATATTCTAAGTTTTTCAGTGCAACTCACTCATATACTATGTACTACACTGTGCGTTTCTTATATTCTAAGTTTTTCAGTGCAACTCACTCATATACTATGTACTACACTGTGCGTTTCTTATATTCTAAGTTTTTCAGTGCAACTCACTCATATACTATGTACTACACTGTGCGTTTCTTATTTTCTAAGTTTTTCAGTGCAACTCACTCATATACTATGTACTACACTGTGCGTTTCTTATATTCTAAGTTTTTCAGTGCAACTCACTCTTATACTATGTACTACACTGAGCGTTTCTTATATTCTAAGTTTTTCAGTGCAACTCACTCATATACTATGTACTACACTGTGCGTTTCTTATATTCTAAGTTTTTCAGTGCAACTCACTCATATACTATGTACTACACTGTGCGTTTCTTATTTTCTAAGTTTTTCAGTGCAACTCACTCATATACTATGTACTAAACTGTGCGTTTCTTATATTCTAAGTTTTTCAGTGCAACTCACTCATATACTATGTACTACACTGTGCGTTTCGTGTAATGCGGGTTTTTCAGTAAATTCTAAGTTTTTCAGTGCAACTCACTCATATACTATGTAGTACACTTTGCGTTTCTTATATTCTAATTTTTTCAGTGCAATCACTCATATACTATGTACTACACTGTGCGTTTCTTATATTCTAAGTTTTTCAGTGCAACTCACTCATATACTATGTACTACACTGTGCGTTTCTTATATTCTAAGTTTTTCAGTGCAACTCACTCATATACTATGTACTACACTGTGCATTTCGTGTAATGCGGGTTTTTCAGTAAATTCTAAGTTTTTCAGTGCAACTCACTCATATACTATGTACTACACTGTGCGTTTCTTATATTCTAAGTTTTTCAGTGCAACTCACTCATATACTATGTACTACACTGTGCGTTTCTTATATTCTAAGTTTTTCAGTGCAACTCACTCATATACTATGTACTACACTGTGCGTTTCTTATATTCTAAGTTTTTCAGTGCAACTCACTCATATACTATGTACTACACTGTGCGTTTCTTATTTTCTAAGTTTTTCAGTGCAACTCACTCATATACTATGTACTACACTGTGCGTTTCTTATATTCTAAGTTTTTCAGTGCAACTCACTCTTATACTATGTACTACACTGAGCGTTTCTTATATTCTAAGTTTTTCAGTGCAACTCACTCATATACTATGTACTACACTGTGCATTTCGTGTAATGCGGGTTTTTCAGTAAATTCTAAGTTTTTCAGTGCAACTCACTCATATACTATGTACTACACTGTGCGTTTCTTATATTCTATGTTTTTCAGTGCAACTCACTCATATACTATGTACTACACTGTGCGTTTCTTATATTCTAAGTTTTTCAGTGCAACTCACTCATATACTATGTACTACACTGTGCGTTTCTTATATTCTAAGTTTTTCAGTGCAACTCACTCATATACTATGTACTACACTGTGCGTTTCTTATATTCTAAGTTTTTCAGTGCAACTCACTCATATACTATGTACTACACTGTGCATTTCGTGTAATGCGGGTATTTCAGTAAATTCTAAGTTTTTCAGTGCAACTCACTCATATACTATGTACTACACTGTGCGTTTCTTATATTCTAAGTTTTTCAGTGCAACTCACTCATATACTATGTACTACACTGTGCGTTTCTTATATTCTAAGTTTTTCAGTGCAACTCACTCATATACTATGTACTACACTGTGCGTTTCTTATATTCTAAGTTTTTCAGTGCAACTCACTCATATACTATGTACTACACTGTGCGTTTCTTATATTCTAAGTTTTTCAGTGCAACTCACTCATATACTATGTACTACACTGTGCGTTTCTTATTTTCTAAGTTTTTCAGTGCAACTCACTCATATACTATGTACTACACTGTGCGTTTCTTATATTCTAAGTTTTTCAGTGCAACTCACTCTTATACTATGTACTACACTGAGCGTTTCTTATATTCTAAGTTTTTCAGTGCAACTCACTCATATACTATGTACTACACTGTGCATTTCGTGTAATGCGGGTTTTTCAGTAAATTCTAAGTTTTTCAGTGCAACTCACTCATATACTATGTACTACACTGTGCGTTTCTTATATTCTATGTTTTTCAGTGCAACTCACTCATATACTATGTACTACACTGTGCGTTTCTTATATTCTAAGTTTTTCAGTGCAACTCACTCATATACTATGTACTACACTGTGCGTTTCTTATATTCTAAGTTTTTCAGTGCAACTCACTCATATACTATGTCCTACACTGTGCGTTTCTTATATTCTAAGTTTTTCAGTGCAACTCACTCATATACTATGTACTACACTGTGCGTTTCTTATATTATAAGTTTTTCAGTGCAACTCACTCATATACTATGTTCTACACTGTGCGTTTCTTATATTCTAAGTTTTTCAGTGCAACTCACTCATATACTATGTACTACACTGTGCATTTCGTGTAATGCGGGTTTTTCAGTAAATTCTAAGTTTTTCAGTGCAACTCACTCATATACTATGTACTACACTGTGCGTTTCTTATATTCTAATATTTTCAGTGCAACTCACTCATATACTATGTACTACACTGTGCGTTTCTTATATTCTAAGTTTTTCAGTGCAACTCACTCATATACTATGTACTACACTGTGCGTTTCTTATATTCTATGTTTTTCAGTGCAACTCACTCTTATACTATGTACTACACTGTGCATTTCGTGTAATGCGGGTTTTTCAGTAAATTCTAAGTTTTTCAGTGCAACTCACTCATATACTATGTACTACACTGTGCGTTTCTTATATTCTAAGTTTTTCAGTGCAACTCACTCATATACTATGTACTACACTGTGCATTTCTTATACTCTAAGTTTTTCAATGCAACTCACTCATATACTATGTACTACACTGTGCATTTCGTGTAATGCGGGTTTTTCAGTAAATTCTAAGTTTTTCAGTGCAACTCACTCATATACTATGTAGTACACTTTGCGTTTCTTATATTCTAAGTTTTTCAGTGCAATCACTCATATACTATGTACTACACTGTGCGTTTCTTATATTCTAAGTTTTTCAGTGCAACTCACTCATATACTATGTACTACACTGTGCGTTTCTTATATTCTAAGTTTTTCAGTGCAACTCACTCATATACTATGTACTACACTGTGCATTTCGTGTAATGCGGGTTTTTCAGTAAATTCTAAGTTTTTCAGTGCAACTCACTCATATACTATGTACTACACTGTGCGTTTCTAATATTCTAAGTTTTTCAGTGCAACTCACTCATATACTATGTACTACACTGTGCGTTTCTTATATTCTAAGTTTTTCAGTGCAACTCACTCATATACTATGTACTACACTGTGCATTTCGTGTAATGCGGGTATTTCAGTAAATTCTAAGTTTTTCAGTGCAACTCACTCATATACTATGTACTACACTGTGCGTTTCTTATATTCTAAGTTTTTCAGTGCAACTCACTCATATACTATGTACTACACTGTGCGTTTCTTATATTCTAAGTTTTTCAGTGCAACTCACTCATATACTATGTACTACACTGTGCGTTTCTTATATTCTAAGTTTTTCAGTGCAACTCACTCATATACTATGTACTACACTGTGCGTTTCTTATATTCTAAGTTTTTCAGTGCAACTCACTCATATACTATGTACTACACTGTGCGTTTCTTATTTTCTAAGTTTTTCAGTGCAACTCACTCATATACTATGTACTACACTGTGCGTTTCTTATATTCTAAGTTTTTCAGTGCAACTCACTCTTATACTATGTACTACACTGAGCGTTTCTTATATTCTAAGTTTTTCAGTGCAACTCACTCATATACTATGTACTACACTGTGCATTTCGTGTAATGCGGGTTTTTCAGTAAATTCTAAGTTTTTCAGTGCAACTCACTCATATACTATGTACTACACTGTGCGTTTCTTATATTCTATGTTTTTCAGTGCAACTCACTCATATACTATGTACTACACTGTGCGTTTCTTATATTCTAAGTTTTTCAGTGCAACTCACTCATATACTATGTACTACACTGTGCGTTTCTTATATTCTAAGTTTTTCAGTGCAACTCACTCATATACTATGTACTACACTGTGCGTTTCTTATATTCTAAGTTTTTCAGTGCAACTCACTCATATACTATGTACTACACTGTGCATTTCGTGTAATGCGGGTATTTCAGTAAATTCTAAGTTTTTCAGTGCAACTCACTCATATACTATGTACTACACTGTGCGTTTCTTATATTCTAAGTTTTTCAGTGCAACTCACTCATATACTATGTACTACACTGTGCGTTTCTTATATTCTAAGTTTTTCAGTGCAACTCACTCATATACTATGTACTACACTGTGCGTTTCTTATATTCTAAGTTTTTCAGTGCAACTCACTCATATACTATGTACTACACTGTGCGTTTCTTATATTCTAAGTTTTTCAGTGCAACTCACTCATATACTATGTACTACACTGTGCGTTTCTTATTTTCTAAGTTTTTCAGTGCAACTCACTCATATACTATGTACTACACTGTGCGTTTCTTATATTCTAAGTTTTTCAGTGCAACTCACTCTTATACTATGTACTACACTGAGCGTTACTTATATTCTAAGTTTTTCAGTGCAACTCACTCATATACTATGTACTACACTGTGCATTTCGTGTAATGCGGGTTTTTCAGTAAATTCTAAGTTTTTCAGTGCAACTCACTCATATACTATGTACTACACTGAGCGTTTCTTATATTCTATGTTTTTCAGTGCAACTCACTCATATACTATGTACTACACTGTGCGTTTCTTATATTCTAAGTTTTTCAGTGCAACTCATTCATATACTATGTACTACACTGTGCATTTCTTATACTCTAAGTTTTTCAATGCAACTCACTCATATACTATGTACTACACTGTGCATTTCGTGTAATGCGGGTTTTTCAGTAAATTCTAAGTTTTTCAGTGCAACTCACTCATATACTATGTAGTACACTTTGCGTTTCTTATATTCTAAGTTTTTCAGTGCAATCACTCATATACTATGTACTACACTGTGCGTTTCTTATATTCTAAGTTTTTCAGTGCAACTCACTCATATACTATGTACTACACTGTGCGTTTCTTATATTCTAAGTTTTTCAGTGCAACTCACTCATATACTATGTACTACACTGTGCATTTCGTGTAATGCGGGTTTTTCAGTAAATTCTAAGTTTTTCAGTGCAACTCACTCATATACTATGTACTACACTGTGCGTTTCTTATATTCTAAGTTTTTCAGTGCAACTCACTCATATACTATGTACTACACTGTGCATTTCGTGTAATGCGGGTTTTTCAGTAAATTCTTAGTTTTTCAGTGCAACTCACTCATATACTATGTACTACACTGTGCGTTTCTTATTTTCTAAGTTTTTCAGTGCAACTCACTCATATACTATGTACTACACTGTGCATTTCCTGTAATGCGGGTTTTTCAGTAAATACTAAGTTTTTCAATGCAACTCACTCATATACTATGTACTACACTGTGCGTTTCTTATATTCTAAGTTTTTCAGTGCAACTCACTCATATACTATGTACTACACTTTGCGTTTCTTATATTCTAAGTTTTTCAGTGCAACTCACTCATATACTATGTACTACACTGTGCGTTTCTTATATTCTAAGTTTTTCAGTGCAATTCACTCATATACTATGTACTACACTGTGCATTTCTTGTAGTGCGGGTATTTCAGTAAATTCTAAGTTTTTCAGTGCAACTCACTCATATACTATGTACTACACTGTGCGTTTCTTATATTCTAAGTTTTTCAGTGCAACTCACTCATATACTATATACTACACTGTGCATTTCGTGTAATGCGGGTATTTCAGTAAATTCTAAGTTTTTCAGTGCAACTCACTCATATACTATGTACTACACTGTGCGTTTCTTATATTCTAAGTTTTTCAGTGCAACTCACTCATATACTATGTACTACACTGTGCGTTTCTTATATTCTAAGTTTTTCAGTGCAACTCACTCATATACTATGTACTACACTGTGCGTTTCTTATATTCTAAGTTTTTCAGTGCAACTCACTCATATACTATGTACTACACTGTGCGTTTCTTATATTCTAAGTTTTTCAGTGCAACTCACTCATATACTATGTACTACACTGTGCGTTTCTTATTTTCTAAGTTTTTCAGTGCAACTCACTCATATACTATGTACTACACTGTGCGTTTCTTATATTCTAAGTTTTTCAGTGCAACTCACTCTTATACTATGTACTACACTGTGCGTTTCTTATATTCTAAGTTTTTCAGTGCAACTCACTCATATACTATGTACTACACTTTGCATTTCCTGTAATGCGAGTTTTTCAGTAAATTCTAAGTTTTTCAGTGCAACTCACTCATATACTATGTACTACACTGTGCGTTTCTTATATTCTATGTTTTTCAGTGCAACTCACTCATATGCTATGTACTACACTGTGCGTTTCTTATATTCTAAGTTTTTCAGTGCAACTCACTCATATACTATGTACTACACTGTGGGTTTCATATATTCTAAGTTTTTCAGTGCAACTCACTCATATACTATGTACTACACTGTGCGTTTCTTATATTCTAAGTTTTTCAGTGCAACAAACTCATATACTATGTACTACACTGTGCGTTTCTTATATTCTAAGTTTTTCAGTGCAACTCACTCATATACTATGTACTACACTGTGCATATCTTATATTCTAAGTTTTCCAGTGCAACTCACTCATATACTATGTACTACACTGTGCGTTTCTTATATCCTAAGTTTTTCAGTGCAACTCACTCATATACTATGTACTACACTGTGCGTTTCTTATATTCTAAGTTTTTCTAGTGCAACTCACTCATATACTATGTACTACACTGTGCGTTTCTTATTTTCTAAGTTTTTCAGTGCAACTCACACATATTCTATGTACTACACTGTGCGTTTCTTATTTTCTAAGTTTTTCAGTGCAACTCACTCATATACTATGTACTACACTGTGCGTTTCTTATATTCTAAGTTTTTCAGTGCAACTCACTCATATACTATGTACTACACTGTGCATTTCGTGTAATGCGGGTTTTTCAATAAATTCTAAGTTTTTCAGTGCAACTCACTCATATACTATGTACTACACTGTGCATTTCGTGTAATGCGGGTTTTTCAATAAATTCTAAGTTTTTCAGTGCAACTCACTCATATACTATGTACTACACTGTGCATTTCGTGTAATGCGGGTATTTCAGTAAATTCTAAGTTTTTCAGTGCAACTCACTCATATACTATGTACTACACTGTGCGTTTCTTATATTCTAAGTTTTTCAGTGCAACTCACTCTTATACTATGTACTACACTGAGCGTTTCTTATATTCTAAGTTTTTCAGTGCAACTCACTCATATACTATGTACTACACTGTGCGTTTCTTATATTCTAAGTTTTTCAGTGCAACTCACTCATATACTATGTACTACACTGTGCGATTCTTATATTCTAAGTTTTTCAGTGCAACTCACTCATATACTATGTACTACACTGTGCGTTTCTTATATTCTAAGTTTTTCAGTGCAACTCACTCATATACTATGTACTACAATGTGCGTTTCTTATTTTCTAAGTTTTTCAGTGCAACTCACTCATATACTATGTACTACACTGTGCGTTTCTTATATTCTAAGTTTTTCAGTGCAACTCACTCTTATACTATGTACTACACTGAGCGTTTCTTATATTCTAAGTTTTTCAGTGCAACTCACTCATATACTATGTACTACACTGTGCGTTTCTTATATTCTAAGTTTTTCAGTGCAACTCACTCATATACTATGTACTACACTGTGCGTTTCTTATTTTCTAAGTTTTTCAGTGCAACTCACTCATATACTATGTACTACACTGTGCGTTTCTTATATTCTAAGTTTTTCAGTGCAACTCACTCATATACTATGTACTACACTGTGCGTTTCGTGTAATGCGGGTTTTTCAGTAAATTCTAAGTTTTTCAGTGCAACTCACTCATATACTATGTAGTACACTTTGCGTTTCTTATATTCTAATTTTTTCAGTGCAATCACTCATATACTATGTACTACACTGTGCGTTTCTTATATTCTAAGTTTTTCAGTGCAACTCACTCATATACTATGTACTACACTGTGCGTTTCTTATATTCTAAGTTTTTCAGTGCAACTCACTCATATACTCTGTACTACACTGTGCATTTCGTGTAATGCGGGTTTTTCAGTAAATTCTAAGTTTTTCAGTGCAACTCACTCATATACTATGTACTACACTGTGCGTTTCTAATATTCTAAGTTTTTCAGTGCAACTCACTCATATACTATGTACTACACTGTGCGTTTCTTATATTCTAAGTTTTTCAGTGCAACTCACTCATATACTATGTACTACACTGTGCGTTTCTTATATTCTAAGTTTTTCAGTGCAACTCACTCATATACTATGTACTACACTGTGCGTTTCTTATATTCTAAGTTTTTCAGTGCAACTCACTCATATACTATGTACTACACTGTGCGTTTCTTATTTTCTAAGTTTTTCAGTGCAACTCACTCATATACTATGTACTACACTGTGCGTTTCTTATATTCTAAGTTTTTCAGTGCAACTCACTCTTATACTATGTACTACACTGAGCGTTTCTTATATTCTAAGTTTTTCAGTGCAACTCACTCATATACTATGGACTACACTGTGCATTTCGTGTAATGCGGGTTTTTCAGTAAATTCTAAGTTTTTCAGTGCAACTCACTCATATACTATGTACTACACTGTGCGTTTCTTATATTCTATGTTTTTCAGTGCAACTCACTCATATACTATGTACTACACTGTGCGTTTCTTATATTCTAAGTTTTTCAGTGCAACTCACTCATATACTATGTACTACACTGTGCGTTTCTTATATTCTAAGTTTTTCAGTGCAACTCACTCATATACTATGTACTACACTGTGCGTTTCTTATATTCTAAGTTTTTCAGTGCAACTCACTCATATACTATGTACTACACTGTGCGTTTCTTATATTCTAAGTTTTTCAGTGCAACTCACTCATATACTATGTACTACACTGTGCGTTTCTTATTTTCTAAGTTTTTCAGTGCAACTCACTCATATACTATGTACTACACTGTGCGTTTCTTATATTCTAAGTTTTTCAGTGCAACTCACTCTTATACTATGTACTACACTGTGCGTTTCTTATATTCTAAGTTTTTCAGTGCAACTCACTCATATACTATGTACTACACTTTGCATTTCCTGTAATGCGAGTTTTTCAGTAAATTCTAAGTTTTTCAGTGCAACTCACTCATATACTATGTACTACACTGTGCGTTTCTTATATTCTATGTTTTTCAGTGCAACTCACTCATATGCTATGTACTACACTGTGCGTTTCTTATATTCTAAGTTTTTCAGTGCAACTCACTCATATACTATGTACTACACTGTGGGTTTCATATATTCTAAGTTTTTCAGTGCAACTCACTCATATACTATGTACTACACTGTGCGTTTCTTATATTCTAAGTTTTTCAGTGCAACAAACTCATATACTATGTACTACACTGTGCGTTTCTTATATTCTAAGTTTTTCAGTGCAACTCACTCATATACTATGTACTACACTGTGCATATCTTATATTCTAAGTTTTCCAGTGCAACTCACTCATATACTATGTACTACACTGTGCGTTTCTTATATCCTAAGTTTTTCAGTGCAACTCACTCATATACTATGTACTACACTGTGCGTTTCTTATATTCTAAGTTTTTCTAGTGCAACTCACTCATATACTATGTACTACACTGTGCGTTTCTTATTTTCTAAGTTTTTCAGTGCAACTCACACATATTCTATGTACTACACTGTGCGTTTCTTATTTTCTAAGTTTTTCAGTGCAACTCACTCATATACTATGTACTACACTGTGCGTTTCTTATATTCTAAGTTTTTCAGTGCAACTCACTCATATACTATGTACTACACTGTGCATTTCGTGTAATGCGGGTTTTTCAATAAATTCTAAGTTTTTCAGTGCAACTCACTCATATACTATGTACTACACTGTGCATTTCGTGTAATGCGGGTTTTTCAATAAATTCTAAGTTTTTCAGTGCAACTCACTCATATACTATGTACTACACTGTGCATTTCGTGTAATGCGGGTATTTCAGTAAATTCTAAGTTTTTCAGTGCAACTCACTCATATACTATGTACTACACTGTGCGTTTCTTATATTCTAAGTTTTTCAGTGCAACTCACTCTTATACTATGTACTACACTGAGCGTTTCTTATATTCTAAGTTTTTCAGTGCAACTCACTCATATACTATGTACTACACTGTGCGTTTCTTATATTCTAAGTTTTTCAGTGCAACTCACTCATATACTATGTACTACACTGTGCGTTTCTTATATTCTAAGTTTTTCAGTGCAACTCACTCATATACTATGTACTACACTGTGCGTTTCTTATATTCTAAGTTTTTCAGTGCAACTCACTCATATACTATGTACTACAATGTGCGTTTCTTATTTTCTAAGTTTTTCAGTGCAACTCACTCATATACTATGTACTACACTGTGCGTTTCTTATATTCTAAGTTTTTCAGTGCAACTCACTCTTATACTATGTACTACACTGAGCGTTTCTTATATTCTAAGTTTTTCAGTGCAACTCACTCATATACTATGTACTACACTGTGCGTTTCTTATATTCTAAGTTTTTCAGTGCAACTCACTCATATACTATGTACTACACTGTGCGTTTCTTATTTTCTAAGTTTTTCAGTGCAACTCACTCATATACTATGTACTACACTGTGCGTTTCTTATATTCTAAGTTTTTCAGTGCAACTCACTCATATACTATGTACTACACTGTGCGTTTCGTGTAATGCGGGTTTTTCAGTAAATTCTAAGTTTTTCAGTGCAACTCACTCATATACTATGTAGTACACTTTGCGTTTCTTATATTCTAATTTTTTCAGTGCAATCACTCATATACTATGTACTACACTGTGCGTTTCTTATATTCTAAGTTTTTCAGTGCAACTCACTCATATACTATGTACTACACTGTGCGTTTCTTATATTCTAAGTTTTTCAGTGCAACTCACTCATATACTCTGTACTACACTGTGCATTTCGTGTAATGCGGGTTTTTCAGTAAATTCTAAGTTTTTCAGTGCAACTCACTCATATACTATGTACTACACTGTGCGTTTCTAATATTCTAAGTTTTTCAGTGCAACTCACTCATATACTATGTACTACACTGTGCGTTTCTTATATTCTAAGTTTTTCAGTGCAACTCACTCATATACTATGTACTACACTGTGCGTTTCTTATATTCTAAGTTTTTCAGTGCAACTCACTCATATACTATGTACTACACTGTGCGTTTCTTATATTCTAAGTTTTTCAGTGCAACTCACTCATATACTATGTACTACACTGTGCGTTTCTTATTTTCTAAGTTTTTCAGTGCAACTCACTCATATACTATGTACTACACTGTGCGTTTCTTATATTCTAAGTTTTTCAGTGCAACTCACTCTTATACTATGTACTACACTGAGCGTTTCTTATATTCTAAGTTTTTCAGTGCAACTCACTCATATACTATGGACTACACTGTGCATTTCGTGTAATGCGGGTTTTTCAGTAAATTCTAAGTTTTTCAGTGCAACTCACTCATATACTATGTACTACACTGTGCGTTTCTTATATTCTATGTTTTTCAGTGCAACTCACTCATATACTATGTACTACACTGTGCGTTTCTTATATTCTAAGTTTTTCAGTGCAACTCACTCATATACTATGTACTACACTGTGCGTTTCTTATATTCTAAGTTTTTCAGTGCAACTCACTCATATACTATGTACTACACTGTGCGTTTCTTATATTCTAAGTTTTTCAGTGCAACTCACTCATATACTATGTACTACACTGTGCATTTCGTGTAATGCAGGTATTTCAGTAAATTCTAAGTTTTTCAGTGCAACTCACTCATATACTATGTACTACACTGTGCGTTTCTTATATTCTAAGTTTTTCAGTGCAACTCACTCATATACTATGTACTACACTGTGCGTTTCTTATATTCTAAGTTTTTCAGTGCAACTCACTCATATACTATGTACTACACTGTGCGTTTCTTATATTCTAAGTTTTTCAGTGCAACTCACTCATATACTATGTACTACACTGTGCGTTTCTTATATTCTAAGTTTTTCAGTGCAACTCACTCATATACTATGTACTACACTGTGCGTTTCTTATTTTCTAAGTTTTTCAGTGCAACTCACTCATATACTATGTACTACACTTGCGTTTCTTATATTCTAAGTTTTTCAGTGCAACTCACTCTTATACTATGTACTACACTGAGCGTTTCTTATATTCTAAGTTTTTCAGTGCAACTCACTCATATACTATGTACTACACTGTGCATTTCGTGTAATGCGGGTTTTTTAGTAAATTCTAAGTTTTTCAGTGCAACTCACTCATATACTATGTACTACACTGTGCGTTTCTTATATTCTATGTTTTTCAGTGCAACTCACTCATATACTATGTACTACACTGTGCGTTTCTTATATTCTAAGTTTTTCAGTGCAACTCACTCATATACTATGTACTACACTGTGCGTTTCTTATATTCTAAGTTTTTGAGTGCAACTCACTCATATACTATGTACTACACTGTGCGTTTCTTATATTCTAAGTTTTTCAGTGCAACTCACTCATATACTATGTACTACACTGTGCGTTTCTTATTTTCTAAGTTTTTCAGTGCAACTCACTCATATACTATGTACTACACTGTGCGTTTCTTATATTCTAAGTTTTTCAGTGCAACTCACTCTTATACTATGTACTACACTGTGCGTTTCTTATATTCTAAGTTTTTCAGTGCAACTCACTCATATACTATGTACTACACTTTGCATTTCCTGTAATGCGAGTTTTTCAGTAAATTCTAAGTTTTTCAGTGCAACTCACTCATATACTATGTACTACACTGTGCGTTTCTTATATTCTATGTTTTTCAGTGCAACTCACTCATATGCTATGTACTACACTGTGCGTTTCTTATATTCTAAGTTTTTCAGTGCAACTCACTCATATACTATGTACTACACTGTGGGTTTCATATATTCTAAGTTTTTCAGTGCAACTCACTCATATACTATGTACTACACTGTGCGTTTCTTATATTCTAAGTTTTTCAGTGCAACAAACTCATATACTATGTACTACACTGTGCGTTTCTTATATTCTAAGTTTTTCAGTGCAACTCACTCATATACTATGTACTACACTGTGCATATCTTATATTCTAAGTTTTCCAGTGCAACTCACTCATATACTATGTACTACACTGTGCGTTTCTTATATCCTAAGTTTTTCAGTGCAACTCACTCATATACTATGTACTACACTGTGCGTTTCTTATATTCTAAGTTTTTCTAGTGCAACTCACTCATATACTATGTACTACACTGTGCGTTTCTTATTTTCTAAGTTTTTCAGTGCAACTCACACATATTCTATGTACTACACTGTGCGTTTCTTATTTTCTAAGTTTTTCAGTGCAACTCACTCATATACTATGTACTACACTGTGCGTTTCTTATATTCTAAGTTTTTCAGTGCAACTCACTCATATACTATGTACTACACTGTGCATTTCGTGTAATGCGGGTTTTTCAATAAATTCTAAGTTTTTCAGTGCAACTCACTCATATACTATGTACTACACTGTGCATTTCGTGTAATGCGGGTTTTTCAATAAATTCTAAGTTTTTCAGTGCAACTCACTCATATACTATGTACTACACTGTGCATTTCGTGTAATGCGGGTATTTCAGTAAATTCTAAGTTTTTCAGTGCAACTCACTCATATACTATGTACTACACTGTGCGTTTCTTATATTCTAAGTTTTTCAGTGCAACTCACTCTTATACTATGTACTACACTGAGCGTTTCTTATATTCTAAGTTTTTCAGTGCAACTCACTCATATACTATGTACTACACTGTGCGTTTCTTATATTCTAAGTTTTTCAGTGCAACTCACTCATATACTATGTACTACACTGTGCGTTTCTTATATTCTAAGTTTTTCAGTGCAACTCACTCATATACTATGTACTACACTGTGCGTTTCTTATATTCTAAGTTTTTCAGTGCAACTCACTCATATACTATGTACTACAATGTGCGTTTCTTATTTTCTAAGTTTTTCAGTGCAACTCACTCATATACTATGTACTACACTGTGCGTTTCTTATATTCTAAGTTTTTCAGTGCAACTCACTCTTATACTATGTACTACACTGAGCGTTTCTTATATTCTAAGTTTTTCAGTGCAACTCACTCATATACTATGTACTACACTGTGCGTTTCTTATATTCTAAGTTTTTCAGTGCAACTCACTCATATACTATGTACTACACTGTGCGTTTCTTATTTTCTAAGTTTTTCAGTGCAACTCACTCATATACTATGTACTACACTGTGCGTTTCTTATATTCTAAGTTTTTCAGTGCAACTCACTCATATACTATGTACTACACTGTGCGTTTCGTGTAATGCGGGTTTTTCAGTAAATTCTAAGTTTTTCAGTGCAACTCACTCATATACTATGTAGTACACTTTGCGTTTCTTATATTCTAATTTTTTCAGTGCAATCACTCATATACTATGTACTACACTGTGCGTTTCTTATATTCTAAGTTTTTCAGTGCAACTCACTCATATACTATGTACTACACTGTGCGTTTCTTATATTCTAAGTTTTTCAGTGCAACTCACTCATATACTCTGTACTACACTGTGCATTTCGTGTAATGCGGGTTTTTCAGTAAATTCTAAGTTTTTCAGTGCAACTCACTCATATACTATGTACTACACTGTGCGTTTCTAATATTCTAAGTTTTTCAGTGCAACTCACTCATATACTATGTACTACACTGTGCGTTTCTTATATTCTAAGTTTTTCAGTGCAACTCACTCATATACTATGTACTACACTGTGCGTTTCTTATATTCTAAGTTTTTCAGTGCAACTCACTCATATACTATGTACTACACTGTGCGTTTCTTATATTCTAAGTTTTTCAGTGCAACTCACTCATATACTATGTACTACACTGTGCGTTTCTTATTTTCTAAGTTTTTCAGTGCAACTCACTCATATACTATGTACTACACTGTGCGTTTCTTATATTCTAAGTTTTTCAGTGCAACTCACTCTTATACTATGTACTACACTGAGCGTTTCTTATATTCTAAGTTTTTCAGTGCAACTCACTCATATACTATGGACTACACTGTGCATTTCGTGTAATGCGGGTTTTTCAGTAAATTCTAAGTTTTTCAGTGCAACTCACTCATATACTATGTACTACACTGTGCGTTTCTTATATTCTATGTTTTTCAGTGCAACTCACTCATATACTATGTACTACACTGTGCGTTTCTTATATTCTAAGTTTTTCAGTGCAACTCACTCATATACTATGTACTACACTGTGCGTTTCTTATATTCTAAGTTTTTCAGTGCAACTCACTCATATACTATGTACTACACTGTGCGTTTCTTATATTCTAAGTTTTTCAGTGCAACTCACTCATATACTATGTACTACACTGTGCATTTCGTGTAATGCAGGTATTTCAGTAAATTCTAAGTTTTTCAGTGCAACTCACTCATATACTATGTACTACACTGTGCGTTTCTTATATTCTAAGTTTTTCAGTGCAACTCACTCATATACTATGTACTACACTGTGCGTTTCTTATATTCTAAGTTTTTCAGTGCAACTCACTCATATACTATGTACTACACTGTGCGTTTCTTATATTCTAAGTTTTTCAGTGCAACTCACTCATATACTATGTACTACACTGTGCGTTTCTTATATTCTAAGTTTTTCAGTGCAACTCACTCATATACTATGTACTACACTGTGCGTTTCTTATTTTCTAAGTTTTTCAGTGCAACTCACTCATATACTATGTACTACACTTGCGTTTCTTATATTCTAAGTTTTTCAGTGCAACTCACTCTTATACTATGTACTACACTGAGCGTTTCTTATATTCTAAGTTTTTCAGTGCAACTCACTCATATACTATGTACTACACTGTGCATTTCGTGTAATGCGGGTTTTTTAGTAAATTCTAAGTTTTTCAGTGCAACTCACTCATATACTATGTACTACACTGTGCGTTTCTTATATTCTATGTTTTTCAGTGCAACTCACTCATATACTATGTACTACACTGTGCGTTTCTTATATTCTAAGTTTTTCAGTGCAACTCACTCATATACTATGTACTACACTGTGCGTTTCTTATATTCTAAGTTTTTGAGTGCAACTCACTCATATACTATGTACTACACTGTGCGTTTCTTATATTCTAAGTTTTTCAGTGCAACTCACTCATATACTATGTACTACACTGTGCGTTTCTTATATTATAAGTTTTTCAGTGCAACTCACTCATATACTATGTTCTACACTGTGCGTTTCTTATATTCTAAGTTTTTCAGTGCAACTCACTCATATACTATGTACTACACTGTGCATTTCGTGTAATGCGGGTTTTTCAGTAAATTCTAAGTTTTTCAGTGCAACTCACTAATATACTATGTACTACACTGTGCGTTTCTTATATTCTAATATTTTCAGTGCAACTCACTCATATACTATGTACTACACTGTGCGTTTCTTATATTCTAAGTTTTTCAGTGCAACTCACTCATATACTATGTACTACACTGTGCGTTTCTTATATTCTAAGTTTTTCAGTGCAACTCACTCTTATACTATGTACTACACTGTGCATTTCGTGTAATGCGGGTTTTTCAGTAAATTCTAAGTTTTTCAGTGCAACTCACTCATATACTATGTACTACACTGTGCGTTTCTTATATTCTAAGTTTTTCAGTGCAACTCACTCATATACTATGTACTACACTGTGCATTTCTTATACTCTAAGTTTTTCAATGCAACTCACTCATATACTATGTACTACACTGTGCATTTCGTGTAATGCGGGTTTTTCAGTAAATTCTAAGTTTTTCAGTGCAACTCACTCATATACTATGTAGTACACTTTGCGTTTCTTATATTCTAACTTTTTCAGTGCAATCACTCATATACTATGTACTACACTGTGCATTTCTTATATTCTAAGTTTTTCAGTGCAACTCACTCATATACTATGTACTACACTGTGCGTTTCTTATATTCTAAGTTTTTCAGTGCAACTCACTCATATACTATGTACTACACTGTGCATTTCGTGTAATGCGGGTTTTTCAGTAAATTCTAAGTTTTTCAGTGCAACTCACTCATATACTATGTACTACACTGTGCGTTTCTTATATTCTAAGTTTTTCAGTGCAACTCACTCATATACTATGTACTACACTGTGCATTTCGTGTAATGCGGGTTTTTCAGTAAATTCTTAGTTTTTCAGTGCAACTCACTCATATACTATGTACTACACTGTGCGTTTCTTATATTCTAAGTTTTTCAGTGCAACTCACTCATATACTATGTACTACACTGTGCGTTTCTTATATTCTAAGTTTTTCAGTGCAACTCACTCATATACTATGTACTACACTGTGCGTTTCTTATATTCTAAGTTTTTCTAGTGCAACTCACTCATATACTATGTACTACACTGTGCGTTTCTTATATTCTAAGTTTTTCAGTGCAACTCACTCATATACTATGTACTACACTGTAAGTTTCTTATATTCTAAGTTTCTCAGTGCAACTCACTCATATGCTATGTACTACACTGTGCGTTTCTTATATTCTAAGTTTTTCAGTGCAACTCACTCATATACTATGTAATACACTGTGCGTTTCTTATAATCTAAGTTTTTCAGTGCAACTCACTCATATACTATGTACTACCCTGTGCGTTTCTTATATTCTAAGTTTTTCAGTGCAACTCACTCATATACTATGTACTACACTGTGCGTTTCTTATATTCTAAGTTTTTCAGTGCAACTCACTCATATACTATGTACTACACTGTGCGTTTCTTATATTCTAAGTTTTTCAGTGCAACTCACTCATATACTATGTACTACACTGTGCGTTTCTTATATTCTAAGTTTTTCAGTGCAACTCACTCATATACTATGTACTACACTGTGCGTTTCTTATATTCTAAGTTTTTCAGTGCAACTCACTCATATACTATGTACTACACTGTGTGTTTCTTATTTTCTAAGTTTTTCAGTGCAACTCACTCATATACTATGTACTACACTGTGCGTTTCTTATATTCTAAATTTTTCAGTGCAACTCACTCTTATACTATGTACTACACTGAGCGTTTCTTATATTCTAAGTTTTTCAGTGCAACTCACTCATATACTATGTACTACACTGTGCATTTCGTGTAATGCGGGTTTTTCAGTAAATTCTAAGTTTTTCAGTGCAACTCACTCATATACTATGTACTACACTGTGCGTTTCTTATATTCTATGTTTTTCAGTGCAACTCACTCATATACTATGTACTACACTGTGCGTTTCTTATATTCTAAGTTTTTCAGTGCAACTCACTCATATACTATGTACTACACTGTGCGTTTCTTATATTCTAAGTTTTTGAGTGCAACTCACTCATATACTATGTACTACACTGTGCGTTTCTTATATTCTAAGTTTTTCAGTGCAACTCACTCATATACTATGTACTACACTGTGCGTTTCTTATATTATAAGTTTTTCAGTGCAACTCACTCATATACTATGTTCTACACTGTGCGTTTCTTATATTCTAAGTTTTTCAGTGCAACTCACTCATACACTATGTACTACACTGTGCATTTCGTGTAATGCGGGTTTTTCAGTAAATTCTAAGTTTTTCAGTGCAACTCACTAATATACTATGTACTACACTGTGCGTTTCTTATATTCTAATATTTTCAGTGCAACTCACCCATATACTATGTACTACACTGTGCGTTTCTTATATTCTAAGTTTTTCAGTGCAACTCACTCATATACTATGTACTACACTGTGCGTTTCTTATATTCTAAGTTTTTCAGTGCAACTCACTCTTATACTATATACTACACTGTGCATTTCGTGTAATGCGGGTTTTTCAGTAAATTCTAAGTTTTTCAGTGCAACTCACTCATATACTATGTACTACACTGTGCGTTTCTTATATTCTAAGTTTTTCAGTGCAACTCACTCATATACTATGTACTACACTGTGCATTTCTTATACTCTAAGTTTTTCAATGCAACTCACTCATATACTATGTACTACACTGTGCATTTCGTGTAATGCGGGTTTTTCAGTAAATTCTAAGTTTTTCAGTGCAACTCACTCATATACTATGTAGTACACTTTGCGTTTCTTATATTCTAAGTTTTTCAGTGCAATCACTCATATACTATGTACTACACTGTGCGTTTCTTATATTCTAAGTTTTTCAGTGCAACTCACTCATATACTATGTACTACACTGTGCGTTTCTTATATTCTAAGTTTTTCAGTGCAACTCACTCATATACTATGTACTACACTGTGCATTTCGTGTAATGCGGGTTTTTCAGTAAATTCTAAGTTTTTCAGTGCAACTCACTCATATACTATGTACTACACTGTGCGTTTCTTATATTCTAAGTTTTTCAGTGCAACTCACTCATATACTATGTACTACACTGTGCATTTCGTGTAATGCGGGTTTTTCAGTAAATTCTTAGTTTTTCAGTGCAACTCACTCATATACTATGTACTACACTGTGCGTTTCTTATATTCTAAGTTTTTCAGTGCAACTCACTCATATACTATGTACTACACTGTGCGTTTCTTATATTCTAAGTTTTTCAGTGCAACTCACTCATATACTATGTACTACACTGTGCGTTTCTTATATTCTAAGTTTTTCTAGTGCAACTCACTCATATACTATGTACTACACTGTGCGTTTCTTATATTCTAAGTTTTTCAGTGCAACTCACTCATATACTATGTACTACACTGTAAGTTTCTTATATTCTAAGTTTCTCAGTGCAACTCACTCATATGCTATGTACTACACTGTGCGTTTCTTATATTCTAAGTTTTTCAGTGCAACTCACTCATATACTATGTAATACACTGTGCGTTTCTTATAATCTAAGTTTTTCAGTGCAACTCACTCATATACTATGTACTACCCTGTGCGTTTCTTATATTCTAAGTTTTTCAGTGCAACTCACTCATATACTATGTACTACACTGTGCGTTTCTTATATTCTAAGTTTTTCAGTGCAACTCACTCATATACTATGTACTACACTGTGCGTTTCTTATATTTTAAGTTTTTCAGTGCAACTCACTCATATACTATGTACTACACTGTGCGTTTCTTATTTTCTAAGTTTTTCAGTGCAACTCACTCATATACTGTGTACTACACTGTGCTTTTCTTATATTCTAAGTTTTTCAGTGCAACTCACTCATATACTATGTACTACACTGTGCATTTCCTGTAATGCGGGTTTTTCAGTAAATTCTAAGTTTTTCAGTGCAACTCACTCATATACTATGTACTACACTGTGCGTTTCTTATATTCTATGTTTTTCAGTGCAACTCACTCATATGCTATGTACTACACTGTGCGTTTCTTATATTCTAAGTTTTTCAGTGCAACTCACTCATATACTATGTACTACACTGTGGGTTTCATATATTCTAAGTTTTTCAGTGCAACTCACTCATATACTATGTACTACACTGTGCGTTTCTTATATTCTAAGTTTTTCAGTGCAACTCACTCATATACTATGTACTACACTGTGCGTTTCTTATATTCTAAGTTTTTCAGTGCAACTCACTCATATACTATGTACTACACTGTGCATTTCTTATATTCTAAGTTTTTCAGTGCAACTCACTCATATACTATGTACTACACTGTGCGTTTCTTATATTCTAAGTTTTTCAGTGCAACTCAATCATATACTATGTACTACACTGTGCATTTCGTGTAATGCGGGTATTTCAGTAAATTCTAAGTTTTTCAGTGCAACTCACTCATATACTATGTACTACACTGTGCGTTTCTTATATTCTAAGTTTTTCAGTGCAACTCACTCATATATTATGTACTACACTGTGCGTTTCTTATATTCTAAGTTTTTCAGTGCAACTCACTCATATACTATGTACTACACTGTGCGTTTCTTATATTCTAAGTTTTTCAGTGCAACTCACTCATATAATATGTACTACACTGTGCGTTTCTTATATTCTAAGTTTTTCAGTGCAACTCACTCATATACTATGTACTACACTGTGCGTTTCTTATTTTCTAAGTTTTTCAGTGCAACTCACTCATATACTATGTACTACACTGTGCGTTTCTTATATTCTAAGTTTTTCAGTGCAACTCACTCTTATACTATGTACTACACTGAGCGTTTCTTATATTCTAAGTTTTTCAGTGCAACTCACTCATATACTATGTACTACACTGTGCATTTCGTGTAATGCGGGTTTTTCAGTAAATTCTAAGTTTTTCAGTGCAACTCACTCATATACTATGTACTACACTGTGCGTTTCTTATATTCTATGTTTTTCAGTGCAACTCACTCATATACTATGTACTACACTGTGCGTTTCTTATATTCTAAGTTTTTCAGTGCAACTCACTCATATACTATGTACTACACTGTGCGTTTCTTATATTCTAAGTTTTTCAGTGCAACTCACTCATATACTATGTACTACACTGTGCGTTTCTTATGTTCTAAGTTTTTCAGTGCAACTCACTCATATACTATGTACTACACTGTGCGTTTCTTATATTATAAGTTTTTCAGTGCAACTCACTCATATACTATGTTCTACACTGTGCGTTTATTATATTCTAAGTTTTTCAGTGCAACTCACTCATATACTATGTACTACACTGTGCATTTCGTGTAATGCGGGTTTTTCAGTAAATTCTAAGTTTTTCAGTGCAACTCACTCATATACTGTGTACTACACTGTGCGTTTCTTATATTCTAATATTTTCAGTGCAACTTACTCATATACTATGTACTACACTGTGCGTTTCTTATATTCTAAGTTTTTCAGTGCAACTCACTCATATACTATGTACTACACTGTGCGTTTCTTATATTCTAAGTTTTTCAGTGCAACTCACTCTTATACTATGTACTACACTGTGCATTTCGTGTAATGCGGGTTTTTCAGTAAATTCTAAGTTTTTCAGTGCAACTCACTCATATACTATGTACTACACTGTGCGTTTCTTATATTCTAAGTTTTTCAGTGCAACTCACTCATATACTATGTACTACACTGTGCATTTCTTATATTCTAAGTTTTTCAATGCAACTCACTCATATACTATGTACTACACTGTGCATTTCGTGTAATGCGGGTTTTTCAGTAAATTCTAAGTTTTTCAGTGCAACTCACTCATATACTATGTAGTACACTTTGCGTTTCTTATATTCTAAGTTTTTCAGTGCAATCACTCATATACTATGTACTACACTGTGCGTTTCTTATATTCTAAGTTTTTCAGTGCAACTCACTCATATACTATGTACTACACTGTGCGTTTCTTATATTCTAAGTTTTTCAGTGCAACTCACTCATATACTATGTACTACACTGTGCGTTTCTTATATTCTAAGTTTTTCAGTGCAACTCACTCATATACTATGTACTACACTGTGCATTTCTTATATTCTAAGTTTTTCAGTGCAACTCACTCATATACTATGTACTACACTGTGCGTTTCTTATATTCTAAGTTTTTCAGTGCAACTCACTCATATACTATGTACTACACTGTGCGTTTCTTATATTCTAAGTTTTTCAGTGCAACTCACTCATATACTATGTACTACACTGTGCATTTCGTGTAATGCGGGTATTTCAGTAAATTCTAAGTTTTTCAGTGCAACTCACTCATATACTATGTACTACACTGTGCGTTTCTTATATTCTAAGTTTTTCAGTGCAACTCACTCATATACTATGTACTACACTGTGCGTTTCTTATATTCTAAGTTTTTCTAGTGCAACTCACTCATATACTATGTACTACACTGTGCGTTTCTTATTTTCTAAGTTTTTCAGTGCAACTCACTCATATACTATGTACTACACTGTTCGTTTCTAATATTCTAAGTTTTTCAGTGCAACTCACACATATTCTATGTACTACACTGTGCGTTTCTTATTTTCTAAGTTTTTCAGTGCAACTCACTCATATACTATGTACTACACTGTGCGTTTCTTATATTCTAAGTTTTTCTAGTGCAACTCACTCATATACTATGTACTACACTGTGCGTTTCTTATTTTCTAAGTTTTTCAGTGCAACTCACACATATTCTATGTACTACACTGTGCGTTTCTTATATTCTAAGTTTTTCAGTGCAACTCACTCATATACTATGTACTACACTGTGCGTTTCTTATATTCTAAGTTTTTCTAGTGCAACTCACTCATATACTATGTACTACACTGTGCGTTTCTTATTTTCTAAGTTTTTCAGTGCAACTCACTCATATACTATGTACTACACTGTTCGTTTCTAATATTCTAAGTTTTTCAGTGCAACTCACACATATTCTATGTACTACACTGTGCGTTTCTTATTTTCTAAGTTTTTCAGTGCAACTCACTCATATACTATGTACTACACTGTGCGTTTCTTATATTCTAAGTTTTTCAGTGCAACTCACTCATATACTATGTACTACACTGTGCATTTCGTGTAATGCGGGTTTTTCAATAAATTCTAAGTTTTTCAGTGCAACTCACTCATATACTATGTACTACACTGTGCGTTTCTTATATTCTAAGTTTTTCAGTGCAACTCACTCATATTCTATGTACTACACTGTGCATTTCTTATATTCTAAGTTTTTCAATGCAACTCACTCATATACTATGTACTACACTGTGCATTTCGTGTAATGCGGGTTTTTCAGTAAATTCTAAGTTTTTCAGTGCAACTCACTCATATACTATGTACTACACTGTGCGTTTCTTATATTCTAAGTTTTTCAGTGCAACTCACTCATATACTATGTACTACACTGTGCATTTCTTATATTCTAAGTTTTTCAGTGCAACTCACTCATATACTATGTACTACACTGTGCGTTTCTTATATTCTAAGTTTTTCAGTGCAACTCACTCATATACTATGTAGTACACTTTGCGTTTCTTATATTCTAAGTTTTTCAGTGCAATCACTCATATACTATGTACTACACTGTGCGTTTCTTATATTCTAAGTTTTTCAGTGCAACTCACTCATATACTATGTACTACACTGTGCGTTTCTTATATTCTAAGTTTTTCAGTGCAACTCACTCATATACTATGTACTACACTGTGCATTTCGTGTAATGCAGGTATTTCAGTAAATTCTAAGTTTTTCAGTGCAACTCACTCATATACTATGTACTACACTGTGCGTTTCTTATATTCTAAGTTTTTCAGTGCAACTCACTCATATACTATGTACTACACTGTGCGTTTCTTATATTCTAAGTTTTTCAGTGCAACTCACTCATATACTATGTACTACACTGTGCGTTTCTTATATTCTAAGTTTTTCAGTGCAACTCACTCATATACTATGTACTACACTGTGCGTTTCTTATATTCTAAGTTTTTCAGTGCAACTCACTCATATACTATGTACTACACTGTGCGTTTCTTATTTTCTAAGTTTTTCAGTGCAACTCACTCATATACTATGTACTACACTTGCGTTTCTTATATTCTAAGTTTTTCAGTGCAACTCACTCTTATACTATGTACTACACTGAGCGTTTCTTATATTCTAAGTTTTTCAGTGCAACTCACTCATATACTATGTACTACACTGTGCATTTCGTGTAATGCGGGTTTTTTAGTAAATTCTAAGTTTTTCAGTGCAACTCACTCATATACTATGTACTACACTGTGCGTTTCTTATATTCTATGTTTTTCAGTGCAACTCACTCATATACTATGTACTACACTGTGCGTTTCTTATATTCTAAGTTTTTCAGTGCAACTCACTCATATACTATGTACTACACTGTGCGTTTCTTATATTCTAAGTTTTTGAGTGCAACTCACTCATATACTATGTACTACACTGTGCGTTTCTTATATTCTAAGTTTTTCAGTGCAACTCACTCATATACTATGTACTACACTGTGCGTTTCTTATATTATAAGTTTTTCAGTGCAACTCACTCATATACTATGTTCTACACTGTGCGTTTCTTATATTCTAAGTTTTTCAGTGCAACTCACTCATATACTATGTACTACACTGTGCATTTCGTGTAATGCGGGTTTTTCAGTAAATTCTAAGTTTTTCAGTGCAACTCACTAATATACTATGTACTACACTGTGCGTTTCTTATATTCTAATATTTTCAGTGCAACTCACTCATATACTATGTACTACACTGTGCGTTTCTTATATTCTAAGTTTTTCAGTGCAACTCACTCATATACTATGTACTACACTGTGCGTTTCTTATATTCTAAGTTTTTCAGTGCAACTCACTCTTATACTATGTACTACACTGTGCATTTCGTGTAATGCGGGTTTTTCAGTAAATTCTAAGTTTTTCAGTGCAACTCACTCATATACTATGTACTACACTGTGCGTTTCTTATATTCTAAGTTTTTCAGTGCAACTCACTCATATACTATGTACTACACTGTGCATTTCTTATACTCTAAGTTTTTCAATGCAACTCACTCATATACTATGTACTACACTGTGCATTTCGTGTAATGCGGGTTTTTCAGTAAATTCTAAGTTTTTCAGTGCAACTCACTCATATACTATGTAGTACACTTTGCGTTTCTTATATTCTAAGTTTTTCAGTGCAATCACTCATATACTATGTACTACACTGTGCATTTCTTATATTCTAAGTTTTTCAGTGCAACTCACTCATATACTATGTACTACACTGTGCGTTTCTTATATTCTAAGTTTTTCAGTGCAACTCACTCATATACTATGTACTACACTGTGCATTTCGTGTAATGCGGGTTTTTCAGTAAATTCTAAGTTTTTCAGTGCAACTCACTCATATACTATGTACTACACTGTGCGTTTCTTATATTCTAAGTTTTTCAGTGCAACTCACTCATATACTATGTACTACACTGTGCATTTCGTGTAATGCGGGTTTTTCAGTAAATTCTTAGTTTTTCAGTGCAACTCACTCATATACTATGTACTACACTGTGCGTTTCTTATATTCTAAGTTTTTCAGTGCAACTCACTCATATACTATGTACTACACTGTGCGTTTCTTATATTCTAAGTTTTTCAGTGCAACTCACTCATATACTATGTACTACACTGTGCGTTTCTTATATTCTAAGTTTTTCTAGTGCAACTCACTCATATACTATGTACTACACTGTGCGTTTCTTATATTCTAAGTTTTTCAGTGCAACTCACTCATATACTATCTACTACACTGTAAGTTTCTTATATTCTAAGTTTCTCAGTGCAACTCACTCATATGCTATGTACTACACTGTGCGTTTCTTATATTCTAAGTTTTTCAGTGCAACTCACTCATATACTATGTAATACACTGTGCGTTTCTTATAATCTAAGTTTTTCAGTGCAACTCACTCATATACTATGTACTACCCTGTGCGTTTCTTATATTCTAAGTTTTTCAGTGCAACTCACTCATATACTATGTACTACACTGTGCGTTTCTTATATTCTAAGTTTTTCAGTGCAACTCACTCATATACTATGTACTACACTGTGCGTTTCTTATATTCTAAGTTTTTCAGTGCAACTCACTCATATACTATGTACTACACTGTGCGTTTCTTATATTCTAAGTTTTTCAGTGCAACTCACTCATATACTATGTACTACACTGTGCGTTTCTTATATTCTAAGTTTTTCAGTGCAACTCACTCATATACTATGTACTACACTGTGTGTTTCTTATTTTCTAAGTTTTTCAGTGCAACTCACTCATATACTATGTACTACACTGTGCGTTTCTTATATTCTAAATTTTTCAGTGCAACTCACTCTTATACTATGTACTACACTGAGCGTTTCTTATATTCTAAGTTTTTCAGTGCAACTCACTCATATACTATGTACTACACTGTGCATTTCGTGTAATGCGGGTTTTTCAGTAAATTCTAAGTTTTTCAGTGCAACTCACTCATATACTATGTACTACACTGTGCGTTTCTTATATTCTATGTTTTTCAGTGCAACTCACTCATATACTATGTACTACACTGTGCGTTTCTTATATTCTAAGTTTTTCAGTGCAACTCACTCATATACTATGTACTACACTGTGCGTTTCTTATATTCTAAGTTTTTGAGTGCAACTCACTCATATACTATGTACTACACTGTGCGTTTCTTATATTCTAAGTTTTTCAGTGCAACTCACTCATATACTATGTACTACACTGTGCGTTTCTTATATTATAAGTTTTTCAGTGCAACTCACTCATATACTATGTTCTACACTGTGCGTTTCTTATATTCTAAGTTTTTCAGTGCAACTCACTCATACACTATGTACTACACTGTGCATTTCGTGTAATGCGGGTTTTTCAGTAAATTCTAAGTTTTTCAGTGCAACTCACTAATATACTATGTACTACACTGTGCGTTTCTTATATTCTAATATTTTCAGTGCAACTCACCCATATACTATGTACTACACTGTGCGTTTCTTATATTCTAAGTTTTTCAGTGCAACTCACTCATATACTATGTACTACACTGTGCGTTTCTTATATTCTAAGTTTTTCAGTGCAACTCACTCTTATACTATGTACTACACTGTGCATTTCGTGTAATGCGGGTTTTTCAGTAAATTCTAAGTTTTTCAGTGCAACTCACTCATATACTATGTACTACACTGTGCGTTTCTTATATTCTAAGTTTTTCAGTGCAACTCACTCATATACTATGTACTACACTGTGCATTTCTTATACTCTAAGTTTTTCAATGCAACTCACTCATATACTATGTACTACACTGTGCATTTCGTGTAATGCGGGTTTTTCAGTAAATTCTAAGTTTTTCAGTGCAACTCACTCATATACTATGTAGTACACTTTGCGTTTCTTATATTCTAAGTTTTTCAGTGCAATCACTCATATACTATGTACTACACTGTGCGTTTCTTATATTCTAAGTTTTTCAGTGCAACTCACTCATATACTATGTACTACACTGTGCGTTTCTTATATTCTAAGTTTTTCAGTGCAACTCACTCATATACTATGTACTACACTGTGCATTTCGTGTAATGCGGGTTTTTCAGTAAATTCTAAGTTTTTCAGTGCAACTCACTCATATACTATGTACTACACTGTGCGTTTCTTATATTCTAAGTTTTTCAGTGCAACTCACTCATATACTATGTACTACACTGTGCATTTCGTGTAATGCGGGTTTTTCAGTAAATTCTTAGTTTTTCAGTGCAACTCACTCATATACTATGTACTACACTGTGCGTTTCTTATATTCTAAGTTTTTCAGTGCAACTCACTCATATACTATGTACTACACTGTGCGTTTCTTATATTCTAAGTTTTTCAGTGCAACTCACTCATATACTATGTACTACACTGTGCGTTTCTTATATTCTAAGTTTTTCTAGTGCAACTCACTCATATACTATGTACTACACTGTGCGTTTCTTATATTCTAAGTTTTTCAGTGCAACTCACTCATATACTATGTACTACACTGTAAGTTTCTTATATTCTAAGTTTCTCAGTGCAACTCACTCATATGCTATGTACTACACTGTGCGTTTCTTATATTCTAAGTTTTTCAGTGCAACTCACTCATATACTATGTAATACACTGTGCGTTTCTTATAATCTAAGTTTTTCAGTGCAACTCACTCATATACTATGTACTACCCTGTGCGTTTCTTATATTCTAAGTTTTTCAGTGCAACTCACTCATATACTATGTACTACACTGTGCGTTTCTTATATTCTAAGTTTTTCAGTGCAACTCACTCATATACTATGTACTACACTGTGCGTTTCTTATATTTTAAGTTTTTCAGTGCAACTCACTCATATACTATGTACTACACTGTGCGTTTCTTATTTTCTAAGTTTTTCAGTGCAACTCACTCATATACTGTGTACTACACTGTGCTTTTCTTATATTCTAAGTTTTTCAGTGCAACTCACTCATATACTATGTACTACACTGTGCATTTCCTGTAATGCGGGTTTTTCAGTAAATTCTAAGTTTTTCAGTGCAACTCACTCATATACTATGTACTACACTGTGCGTTTCTTATATTCTATGTTTTTCAGTGCAACTCACTCATATGCTATGTACTACACTGTGCGTTTCTTATATTCTAAGTTTTTCAGTGCAACTCACTCATATACTATGTACTACACTGTGGGTTTCATATATTCTAAGTTTTTCAGTGCAACTCACTCATATACTATGTACTACACTGTGCGTTTCTTATATTCTAAGTTTTTCAGTGCAACTCACTCATATACTATGTACTACACTGTGCGTTTCTTATATTCTAAGTTTTTCAGTGCAACTCACTCATATACTATGTACTACACTGTGCATTTCTTATATTCTAAGTTTTTCAGTGCAACTCACTCATATACTATGTACTACACTGTGCGTTTCTTATATTCTAAGTTTTTCAGTGCAACTCAATCATATACTATGTACTACACTGTGCATTTCGTGTAATGCGGGTATTTCAGTAAATTCTAAGTTTTTCAGTGCAACTCACTCATATACTATGTACTACACTGTGCGTTTCTTATATTCTAAGTTTTTCAGTGCAACTCACTCATATATTATGTACTACACTGTGCGTTTCTTATATTCTAAGTTTTTCAGTGCAACTCACTCATATACTATGTACTACACTGTGCGTTTCTTATATTCTAAGTTTTTCAGTGCAACTCACTCATATAATATGTACTACACTGTGCGTTTCTTATATTCTAAGTTTTTCAGTGCAACTCACTCATATACTATGTACTACACTGTGCGTTTCTTATTTTCTAAGTTTTTCAGTGCAACTCACTCATATACTATGTACTACACTGTGCGTTTCTTATATTCTAAGTTTTTCAGTGCAACTCACTCTTATACTATGTACTACACTGAGCGTTTCTTATATTCTAAGTTTTTCAGTGCAACTCACTCATATACTATGTACTACACTGTGCATTTCGTGTAATGCGGGTTTTTCAGTAAATTCTAAGTTTTTCAGTGCAACTCACTCATATACTATGTACTACACTGTGCGTTTCTTATATTCTATGTTTTTCAGTGCAACTCACTCATATACTATGTACTACACTGTGCGTTTCTTATATTCTAAGTTTTTCAGTGCAACTCACTCATATACTATGTACTACACTGTGCGTTTCTTATATTCTAAGTTTTTCAGTGCAACTCACTCATATACTATGTACTACACTGTGCGTTTCTTATGTTCTAAGTTTTTCAGTGCAACTCACTCATATACTATGTACTACACTGTGCGTTTCTTATATTATAAGTTTTTCAGTGCAACTCACTCATATACTATGTTCTACACTGTGCGTTTATTATATTCTAAGTTTTTCAGTGCAACTCACTCATATATTATGTACTACACTGTGCATTTCGTGTAATGCGGGTTTTTCAGTAAATTCTAAGTTTTTCAGTGCAACTCACTCATATACTGTGTACTACACTGTGCGTTTCTTATATTCTAATATTTTCAGTGCAACTTACTCATATACTATGTACTACACTGTGCGTTTCTTATATTCTAAGTTTTTCAGTGCAACTCACTCATATACTATGTACTACACTGTGCGTTTCTTATATTCTAAGTTTTTCAGTGCAACTCACTCTTATACTATGTACTACACTGTGCATTTCGTGTAATGCGGGTTTTTCAGTAAATTCTAAGTTTTTCAGTGCAACTCACTCATATACTATGTACTACACTGTGCGTTTCTTATATTCTAAGTTTTTCAGTGCAACTCACTCATATACTATGTACTACACTGTGCATTTCTTATATTCTAAGTTTTTCAATGCAACTCACTCATATACTATGTACTACACTGTGCATTTCGTGTAATGCGGGTTTTTCAGTAAATTCTAAGTTTTTCAGTGCAACTCACTCATATACTATGTAGTACACTTTGCGTTTCTTATATTCTAAGTTTTTCAGTGCAATCACTCATATACTATGTACTACACTGTGCGTTTCTTATATTCTAAGTTTTTCAGTGCAACTCACTCATATACTATGTACTACACTGTGTGTTTCTTATATTCTAAGTTTTTCAGTGCAACTCACTCATATACTATGTACTACACTGTGCATTTCGTGTAATGCGGGTTTTTCAGTAAATTCTAAGTTTTTCAGTGCAACTCACTCATATACTATGTACTACACTGTGCGTTTCTTATATTCTAAGTTTTTCAGTGCAACTCACTCATATACTATGTACTACACTGTGGGTTTCATATATTCTAAGTTTTTCAGTGCAACTCACTCATATACTATGTACTACACTGTGCGTTTCTTATATTCTAAGTTTTTCAGTGCAACTCACTCATATACTATGTACTACACTGTGCGTTTCTTATATTCTAAGTTTTTCAGTGCAACTCACTCATATACTATGTACTACACTGTGCATTTCTTATATTCTAAGTTTTTCAGTGCAACTCACTCATATACTATGTACTACACTGTGCGTTTCTTATATTCTAAGTTTTTCAGTGCAACTCACTCATATACTATGTACTACACTGTGCGTTTCTTATATTCTAAGTTTTTCAGTGCAACTCACTCATATACTATGTACTACACTGTGCATTTCGTGTAATGCGGGTATTTCAGTAAATTCTAAGTTTTTCAGTGCAACTCACTCATATACTATGTACTACACTGTGCGTTTCTTATATTCTAAGTTTTTCAGTGCAACTCACTCATATACTATGTACTACACTGTGCGTTTCTTATATTCTAAGTTTTTCTAGTGCAACTCACTCATATACTATGTACTACACTGTGCGTTTCTTATTTTCTAAGTTTTTCAGTGCAACTCACTCATATACTATGTACTACACTGTGCGTTTCTTATATTCTAAGTTTTTCAGTGCAACTCACTCATATACTATGTACTACACTGTGCATTTCGTGTAATGCGGGTTTTTCAATAAATTCTAAGTTTTTCAGTGCAACTCACTCATATACTATGTACTACACTGTGCGTTTCTTATATTCTAAGTTTTTCAGTGCAACTCACTCATATTCTATGTACTACACTGTGCATTTCTTATATTCTAAGTTTTTCAATGCAACTCACTCATATACTATGTACTACACTGTGCATTTCGTGTAATGCGGGTTTTTCAGTAAATTCTAAGTTTTTCAGTGCAACTCACTCATATACTATGTACTACACTGTGCGTTTCTTATATTCTAAGTTTTTCAGTGCAACTCACTCATATACTATGTACTACACTGTGCATTTCTTATATTCTAAGTTTTTCAGTGCAACTCACTCATATACTATGTACTACACTGTGCGTTTCTTATATTCTAAGTTTTTCAGTGCAACTCACTCATATACTATGTAGTACACTTTGCGTTTCTTATATTCTAAGTTTTTCAGTGCAATCACTCATATACTATGTACTACACTGTGCGTTTCTTATATTCTAAGTTTTTCAGTGCAACTCACTCATATACTATGTACTACACTGTGCGTTTCTTATATTCTAAGTTTTTCAGTGCAACTCACTCATATACTATGTACTACACTGTGCATTTCGTGTAATGCGGGTTTTTCAGTAAATTCTTAGTTTTTCAGTGCAACTCACTCATATACTATGTACTACACTGTGCGTTTCTTATATTCTAAGTTTTTCAGTGCAACTCACTCATATACTATGTACTACACTGTGCGTTTCTTATATTCTAAGTTTTTCAGTGCAACTCACTCATATACTATGTACTACACTGTGGGTTTCATATATTCTAAGTTTTTCAGTGCAACTCACTCATATACTATGTACTACACTGTGTATTTCGTGTAATGCGGGTTTTTCAGTAAATTCTTAGTTTTTCAGTGCAACTCACTCATATACTATGTACTACACTGTGTGTTTCTTATATTCTAAGTTTTTCAGTGCAACTCACTCATATACTATGTACTACACTGTGCATTTCGTGTAATGCGGGTTTTTCAGTAAATTCTAAGTTTTTCAGTGCAACTCACTCATATACTATGTACTACACTGTGCGTTTCTTATATTCTAAGTTTTTCAGTGCAACTCACTCATATACTATGTACTACACTGTGGGTTTCATATATTCTAAGTTTTTCAGTGCAACTCACTCATATACTATGTACTACACTGTGCGTTTCTTATATTCTAAGTTTTTCAGTGCAACTCACTCATATACTATGTACTACACTGTGCGTTTCTTATATTCTAAGTTTTTCAGTGCAACTCACTCATATACTATGTACTACACTGTGCATTTCTTATATTCTAAGTTTTTCAGTGCAACTCACTCATATACTATGTACTACACTGTGCGTTTCTTATATTCTAAGTTTTTCAGTGCAACTCACTCATATACTATGTACTACACTGTGCGTTTCTTATATTCTAAGTTTTTCAGTGCAACTCACTCATATACTATGTACTACACTGTGCATTTCGTGTAATGCGGGTATTTCAGTAAATTCTAAGTTTTTCAGTGCAACTCACTCATATACTATGTACTACACTGTGCGTTTCTTATATTCTAAGTTTTTCAGTGCAACTCACTCATATACTATGTACTACACTGTGCGTTTCTTATATTCTAAGTTTTTCTAGTGCAACTCACTCATATACTATGTACTACACTGTGCGTTTCTTATTTTCTAAGTTTTTCAGTGCAACTCACTCATATACTATGTACTACACTGTTCGTTTCTAATATTCTAAGTTTTTCAGTGCAACTCACACATATTCTATGTACTACACTGTGCGTTTCTTATTTTCTAAGTTTTTCAGTGCAACTCACTCATATACTATGTACTACACTGTGCGTTTCTTATATTCTAAGTTTTTCAGTGCAACTCACTCATATACTATGTACTACACTGTGCATTTCGTGTAATGCGGGTTTTTCAATAAATTCTAAGTTTTTCAGTGCAACTCACTCATATACTATGTACTACACTGTGCGTTTCTTATATTCTAAGTTTTTCAATGCAACTCACTCATATACTATGTACTACACTGTGCATTTCGTGTAATGCGGGTTTTTCAGTAAATTCTAAGTTTTTCAGTGCAACTCACTCATATACTATGTACTACACTGTGCGTTTCTTATATTCTAAGTTTTTCAGTGCAACTCACTCATATACTATGTACTACACTGTGCATTTCTTATATTCTAAGTTTTTCAGTGCAACTCACTCATATACTATGTACTACACTGTGCGTTTCTTATATTCTAAGTTTTTCAGTGCAACTCACTCATATACTATGTAGTACACTTTGCGTTTCTTATATTCTAAGTTTTTCAGTGCAATCACTCATATACTATGTACTACACTGTGCGTTTCTTATATTCTAAGTTTTTCAGTGCAACTCACTCATATACTATGTACTACACTGTGCGTTTCTTATATTCTAAGTTTTTCAGTGCAACTCACTCATATACTATGTACTACACTGTGCGTTTCTTATATTCTAAGTTTTTCAGTGCAACTCACTCATATACTATGTACTACACTGTGCATTTCTTATATTCTAAGTTTTTCAGTGCAACTCACTCATATACTATGTACTACACTGTGCGTTTCTTATATTCTAAGTTTTTCAGTGCAACTCACTCATATACTATGTACTACACTGTGCGTTTCTTATATTCTAAGTTTTTCAGTGCAACTCACTCATATACTATGTACTACACTGTGCATTTCGTGTAATGCGGGTATTTCAGTAAATTCTAAGTTTTTCAGTGCAACTCACTCATATACTATGTACTACACTGTGCGTTTCTTATATTCTAAGTTTTTCTAGTGCAACTCACTCATATACTATGTACTACACTGTGCGTTTCTTATTTTCTAAGTTTTTCAGTGCAACTCACTCATATACTATGTACTACACTGTTCGTTTCTAATATTCTAAGTTTTTCAGTGCAACTCACACATATTCTATGTACTACACTGTGCGTTTCTTATTTTCTAAGTTTTTCAGTGCAACTCACTCATATACTATGTACTACACTGTGCGTTTCTTATATTCTAAGTTTTTCAGTGCAACTCACTCATATACTATGTACTACACTGTGCATTTCGTGTAATGCGGGTTTTTCAATAAATTCTAAGTTTTTCAGTGCAACTCACTCATATACTATGTACTACACTGTGCGTTTCTTATATTCTAAGTTTTTCAGTGCAACTCACTCATATTCTATGTACTACACTGTGCATTTCTTATATTCTAAGTTTTTCAATGCAACTCACTCATATACTATGTACTACACTGTGCATTTCGTGTAATGCGGGTTTTTCAGTAAATTCTAAGTTTTTCAGTGCAACTCACTCATATACTATGTACTACACTGTGCGTTTCTTATATTCTAAGTTTTTCAGTGCAACTCACTCATATACTATGTACTACACTGTGCATTTCTTATATTCTAAGTTTTTCAGTGCAACTCACTCATATACTATGTACTACACTGTGCGTTTCTTATATTCTAAGTTTTTCAGTGCAACTCACTCATATACTATGTAGTACACTTTGCGTTTCTTATATTCTAAGTTTTTCAGTGCAATCACTCATATACTATGTACTACACTGTGCGTTTCTTATATTCTAAGTTTTTCAGTGCAACTCACTCATATACTATGTACTACACTGTGCGTTTCTTATATTCTAAGTTTTTCAGTGCAACTCACTCATATACTATGTACTACACTGTGCATTTCGTGTAATGCGGGTTTTTCAGTAAATTCTTAGTTTTTCAGTGCAACTCACTCATATACTATGTACTACACTGTGCGTTTCTTATATTCTAAGTTTTTCAGTGCAACTCACTCATATACTATGTACTACACTGTGCGTTTCTTATATTCTAAGTTTTTCAGTGCAACTCACTCATATACTATGTACTACACTGTGGGTTTCATATATTCTAAGTTTTTCAGTGCAACTCACTCATATACTATGTACTACACTGTGCGTTTCTTATATTCTAAGTTTTTCAGTGCAACTCACTCATATACTATGTACTACACTGTGCGTTTCTTATATTCTAAGTTTTTCAGTGCAACTCACTCATATACTATGTACTACACTGTGCATTTCTTATATTCTAAGTTTTTCAGTGCAACTCACTCATATACTATGTACTACACTGTGCGTTTCTTATATTCTAAGTTTTTCAGTGCAACTCACTCATATACTATGTACTACACTGTGCATTTCTTATATTCTAAGTTTTTCAGTGCAACTCACTCATATACTATGTACTACACTGTGCATTTCGTGTAATGCGGGTATTTCAGTAAATTCTAAGTTTTTCAGTGCAACTCACTCATATACTATGTACTACACTGTGCGTTTCTTATATTCTAAGTTTTTCAGTGCAACTCACTCATATACTATGTACTACACTGTGCGTTTCTTATATTCTAAGTTTTTCTAGTGCAACTCACTCATATACTATGTACTACACTGTGCGTTTCTTATTTTCTAAGTTTTTCAGTGCAACTCACTCATATACTATGTACTACACTGTTCGTTTCTAATATTCTAAGTTTTTCAGTGCAACTCACACATATTCTATGTACTACACTGTGCGTTTCTTATTTTCTAAGTTTTTCAGTGCAACTCACTCATATACTATGTACTACACTGTGCGTTTCTTATATTCTAAGTTTTTCAGTGCAACTCACTCATATACTATGTACTACACTGTGCATTTCGTGTAATGCGGGTTTTTCAATAAATTCTAAGTTTTTCAGTGCAACTCACTCATATACTATGTACTACACTGTGCGTTTCTTATATTCTAAGTTTTTCAGTGCAACTCACTCATATTCTATGTACTACACTGTGCATTTCTTATATTCTAAGTTTTTCAATGCAACTCACTCATATACTATGTACTACACTGTGCATTTCGTGTAATGCGGGTTTTTCAGTAAATTCTAAGTTTTTCAGTGCAACTCACTCATATACTATGTACTACACTGTGCGTTTCTTATATTCTAAGTTTTTCAGTGCAACTCACTCATATACTATGTACTACACTGTGCATTTCTTATATTCTAAGTTTTTCAGTGCAACTCACTCATATACTATGTACTACACTGTGCGTTTCTTATATTCTAAGTTTTTCAGTGCAACTCACTCATATACTATGTAGTACACTTTGCGTTTCTTATATTCTAAGTTTTTCAGTGCAATCACTCATATACTATGTACTACACTGTGCGTTTCTTATATTCTAAGTTTTTCAGTGCAACTCACTCATATACTATGTACTACACTGTGCGTTTCTTATATTCTAAGTTTTTCAGTGCAACTCACTCATATACTATGTACTACACTGTGCATTTCGTGTAATGCGGGTTTTTCAGTAAATTCTTAGTTTTTCAGTGCAACTCACTCATATACTATGTACTACACTGTGCGTTTCTTATATTCTAAGTTTTTCAGTGCAACTCACTCATATACTATGTACTACACTGTGCGTTTCTTATATTCTAAGTTTTTCAGTGCAACTCACTCATATACTATGTACTACACTGTGCTTTTCTTATATTCTAAGTTTTTCAGTGCAACTCACTCATATACTATGTACTACACTGTGCGTTTCTTATATTCTAAGTTTTTCAGTGCAACTCACTCATATACTATGTACTACACTGTGCGTTTCTTATTTTCTAAGTTTTTCAGTGCAACTCACTCATATACTATGTACTACACTGTGCGTTTCTTATATTCTAAGTTTTTCAGTGCAACTCACTCATATACTATGTACTACACTGTGCATTTCCTGTAATGCGGGTTTTTCAGTAAATTCTAAGTTTTTCAGTGCAACTCACTCATATACTATGTACTACACTGTGCGTTTCTTATATTCTATGTTTTTCAGTGCAACTCACTCATATACTATGTACTACACTGTGCGTTTCTCATATTCTAAGTTTTTCAGTGCAACTCACTCATATACTATGTACTACACTGTGCGTTTCTTATATTCTAAGTTTTTCAGTGCAACTCACTCATATACTATGTACTACACTGTGCATTTCTTATATTCTAAGTTTTTCAGTGCAACTCACTCATATACTATGTACTACACTGTGCGTTTCTTATATTCTAAGTTTTTCAGTGCAACTCACTCATATACTATGTACTACACTGTGCGTTTCTTATATTCTAAGTTTTTCAGTGCAACTCACTCATATACTATGTACTACACTGTGCATTTCGTGTAATGCGGGTATTTCAGTAAATTCTAAGTTTTTCAGTGCAACTCACTCATATACTATGTACTACACTGTGCGTTTCTTATATTCTAAGTTTTTCAGTGCAACTCACTCATATACTATGTACTACACTGTGCGTTTCTTATATTCTAAGTTTTTCTAGTGCAACTCACTCATATACTATGTACTACACTGTGCGTTTCTTATTTTCTAAGTTTTTCAGTGCAACTCACTCATATACTATGTACTACACTGTTCGTTTCTTATATTCTAAGTTTTTCAGTGCAACTCACACATATTCTATGTACTACACTGTGCGTTTCTTATTTTCTAAGTTTTTCAGTGCAACTCACTCATATACTATGTACTACACTGTGCGTTTCTTATATTCTAAGTTTTTCAGTGCAACTCACTCATATACTATGTACTACACTGTGCATTTCATGTAATGCGGGTTTTTCAATAAATTCTAAGTTTTTTAGTGCAACTCACTCATATACTATGTACTACACTGTGCGTTTCTTATATTCTAAGTTTTTCAGTGCAACTCACTCATATAATATGTACTACACTGTGCGTTTCTTATTTTCTAAGTTTTTCAGTGCAACTCACTCATATACTATGTACTACACTGTGCGTTTCTTATATTCTAAGTTTTTCAGTGCAACTCACTCATATACTATGTACTACACTGTGCATTTCCTGTAATGCGGGTTTTTCAGTAAATTCTAAGTTTTTCAGTGCAACTCACTCATATACTATGTACTACACTGTGCGTTTCTTATATTCTATGTTTTTCAGTGAAACTCACTCATATACTATGTACTACACTGTGCGTTTCTTATATTCTAAGTTTTTCAGTGCAACTCACTCATATACTACGTACTACACTGTGCGTTTCTTATATTCTAAGTTTTTCAGTGCAACTCACTCATATACTATGTACTACACTGTGCATTTCTTATATTCTAAGTTTTTCAGTGCAACTCACTCATATACTATGTACTACACTGTGCATTTCCTGTAATGCGGGTATTTCAGTAAATTCTAAGTTTTTCAGTGCAACTCACTCATATACTATGTACTACACTGTGCGTTTCTTATATTCTAAGTTTTTCAGTGCAACTCACTCATATACTATGTACTACACTGTGCGTTTCTTATATTCTAAGTTTTTCAGTGCAACTCACTCATATACTATGTACTACACTGTGCGTTTCTTATATTCTAAGTTTTTCAGTGCAACTCACTCATATACTATGTACTACACTGTGCGTTTTTTATATTCTAAGTTTTTCAGTGCAACTCACTCATATACTATGTACTACACTGTGCGTTTCTTATTTTCTAAGTTTTTCAGTGCAACTCACTCATATACTATGTACTACACTGTGCATTTCGTGTAATGCGGGTTTTTAAGTAAATTCTTAGTTTTTCAGTGCAACTCACTCATATACTATGTACTACACTGTGCGTTTCTTATATTCTAAGTTTTTCAGTGCAACTCACTCATATACTATGTACTACACTGTGCGTTTCTTATATTCTAAGTTTTTCAGTGCAACTCACTCATATACTATGTACTACACTGTGCGTTTCTTATATTCTAAGTTTTTCAGTGCAACTCACTCATATACTATGTACTACACTGTGCGTTTCTTATATTCTAAGTTTTTCAGTGCAACTCACTCATATACTATGTACTACACTGTGCATTTCGTGTAATGCGGGTATTTCAGTAAATTCTAAGTTTTTCAGTGTAACTCACTCATATACTATGTACTACACTGTGCGTTTCTTATATTCTAAGTTTTTCAGTGCAACTCACTCATATACTATGTACTACACTGTGCGTTTCTTATATTCTAAGTTTTTCTAGTGCAACTCACTCATATACTATGTACTACACTGTGCGTTTCTTATTTTCTAAGTTTTTCAGTGCAACTCACTCATATACTATGTACTACACTGTGCGTTTCTTATAATCTAAGTTTTTCAGTGCAACTCACTCATATACTATGTACTACACTGTGCGTTTCTTATATTCTAAGTTTTTCAGTGCAACTCACTCATATACTATGTACTACACTGTGCGTTTCTTATATTCTAAGTTTTTCAGTGCAACTCACTCATATACTATGTACTACACTGTGCGTTTCTTATTTTCTAAGTTTTTTAGTGCAACTCACTCATATACTATGTACTACACTGTACGTTTCTTATATTCTAAGTTTTTCAGTGCAACTCACTCATATACTATGTACTACACTGTGCGTTTCTTATATTCTAAGTTTTTCAGTGCAACTCACTCATATACTATGTACTACACTGTGCATTTCGTGTAATGCGGGTATTTCAGTAAATTCTAAGTTTTTCAGTGCAACTCACTCATATACTATGTACTACACTGTGCGTTTCTTATATTCTATGTTTTTCAGTGAAACTCACTCATATACTATGTACTACACTGTGCGTTTCTTATATTCTAAGTTTTTCAGTGCAACTCACTCATATACTACGTACTACACTGTGCGTTTCTTATATTCTAAGTTTTTCAGTGCAACTCACTCATATACTATGTACTACACTGTGCATTTCTTATATTCTAAGATTTTCAGTGCAACTCACTCATATACTATGTACTACACTGTGCATTTCCTGTAATGCGGGTATTTCAGTAAATTCTAAGTTTTTCAGTGCAACTCACTCATATACTATGTACTACACTGTGCGTTTCTTATATTCTAAGTTTTTCAGTGCAACTCACTCATATACTATGTACTACACTGTGCGTTTCTTATATTCTAAGTTTTTCAGTGCAACTCACTCATATACTATGTACTACACTGTGCGTTTCTTATATTCTAAGTTTTTCAGTGCAACTCACTCATATACTATGTACTACACTGTGCGTTTTTTATATTCTAAGTTTTTCAGTGCAACTCACTCATATAATATGTACTACACTGTGCGTTTCTTATTTTCTAAGTTTTTCAGTGCAACTCACTCATATACTATGTACTACACTGTGCATTTCGTGTAATGCGGGTTTTTAAGTAAATTCTTAGTTTTTCAGTGCAACTCACTCATATACTATGTACTACACTGTGCGTTTCTTATATTCTAAGTTTTTCAGTGCAACTCACTCATATACTATGTACTACACTGTGCGTTTCTTATATTCTAAGTTTTTCAGTGCAACTCACTCATATACTATGTACTACACTGTGCGTTTCTTATATTCTAAGTTTTTCAGTGCAACTCACTCATATACTATGTACTACACTGTGCATTTCGTGTAATGCGGGTATTTCAGTAAATTCTAAGTTTTTCAGTGCAACTCACTCATATACTATGTACTACACTGTGCGTTTCTTATATTCTAAGTTTTTCAGTGCAACTCACTCATATACTATGTACTACACTGTGCGTTTCTTATATTCTAAGTTTTTCTAGTGCAACTCACTCATATACTATGTACTACACTGTGCGTTTCTTATTTTCTAAGTTTTTCAGTGCAACTCACTCATATACTATGTACTACACTGTGCGTTTCTTATAATCTAAGTTTTTCAGTGCAACTCACTCATATACTATGTACTACACTGTGCGTTTCTTATATTCTAAGTTTTTCAGTGCAACTCACTCATATACTATGTACTACACTGTGCGTTTCTTATATTCTAAGTTTTTCAGTGCAACTCACTCATATACTATGTACTACACTGTGCGTTTCTTATTTTCTAAGTTTTTTAGTGCAACTCACTCATATACTATGTACTACACTGTACGTTTCTTATATTCTAAGTTTTTCAGTGCAACTCACTCATATACTATGTACTACACTGTGCGTTTCTTATATTCTAAGTTTTTCAGTGCAACTCACTCATATACTATGTACTACACTGTGCATTTCGTGTAATGCGGGTATTTCAGTAAATTCTAAGTTTTTCAGTGCAACTCACTCATATACTATGTACTACACGGTGCGTTTCTTATATTCTAAGTTTTTCAGTGCAACTCACTCATATACTATGTACTACACTGTGCGTTTCTTATATTCTAAGTTTTTCTAGTGCAACTCACTCATATACTATGTACTACACTGTGCGTTTCTTATTTTCTAAGTTTTTCAGTGCAACTCACACATATTCTATGTACTACACTGTGCGTTTCTTATATTCTAAGTTTTTCAGTGCAACTCACTCATATACTATGTATTACACTGTGCGTTTCTTATATTCTAAGTTTTTCAGTGCAACTCACTCATATACTATGTACTACACTGTGCATTTCGTGTAATGCGGGTTTTTCAATAAATTCTAAGTTTTTCAGTGCAACTCACTCATATACTATGTACTACACTGTGCGTTTCTTATATTCTAAGTTTTTCAGTGCAACTCACTCATATACTATGTACTACACTGTGCGTTTCTTATTTTCTAAGTTTTTCAGTGCAACTCACTCATATACTATGTACTACACTGTGCGTTTCTTATATTCTAAGTTTTTCAGTGCAACTCACTCATATACTATGTACTACACTGTGCATTTCGTGTAATGCGGGTTTTTCAGTAAATTCTAAGTTTTTCAGTGCAACTCACTCATATACTATGTACTACACTGTGCGTTTCTTATATTCTATGTTTTTCAGTGAAACTCACTCATATACTATGTACTACACTGTGCGTTTCTTATATTCTAAGTTTTTCAGTGCAACTCACTCATATACTATGTACTACACTGTGCGTTTCTTATATTCTAAGTTTTTCAGTGCAACTCACTCATATACTATGTACTACACTGTGCGTTTCTTATATTCTAAGTTTTTCAGTGCAACTCACTCATATACTATGTACTACACTGTGCGTTTCTTATATTCTAAGTTTTTCAGTGCAACTCACTCATATACTATGTACTACACTGTGCGTTTCTTATTTTCTAAGTTTTTTAGTGCAACTCACTCATATACTATGTACTACACTGTAGGTTTCTTATATTCTAAGTTTTTCAGTGCAACTCACTCATATACTATGTACTACACTGTGCGTTTCTTATATTCTAAGTTTTTCAGTGCAACTCACTCATATACTATGTACTACACTGTGCATTTCGTGTAATGCGGGTATTTCAGTAAATTCTAAGTTTTTCAGTGCAACTCACTCATATACTATGTACTACACTGTGCGTTTCTTATATTCTAAGTTTTTCAGTGCAACTCACTCATATACTATGTACTACACTGTGCGTTTCTTATATTCTAAGTTTTTCTAGTGCAACTCACTCATATACTATGTACTACACTGTGCGTTTCTTATTTTCTAAGTTTTTCAGTGCAACTCACACATATTCTATGTACTACACTGTGCGTTTCTTATATTCTAAGTTTTTCAGTGCAACTCACTCATATACTATGTATTACACTGTGCGTTTCTTATATTCTAAGTTTTTCAGTGCAACTCACTCATATACTATGTACTACACTGTGCATTTCGTGTAATGCGGGTTTTTCAATAAATTCTAAGTTTTTCAGTGCAACTCACTCATATACTATGTACTACACTGTGCGTTTCTTATATTCTAAGTTTTTCAGTGCAACTCACTCATATACTATGTACTACACTGTGCGTTTCTTATTTTCTAAGTTTTTCAGTGCAACTCACTCATATACTATGTACTACACTGTGCGTTTCTTATATTCTAAGTTTTTCAGTGCAACTCACTCATATACTATGTACTACACTGTGCATTTCCTGTAATGCGGGTTTTTCAGTAAATTCTAAGTTTTTCAGTGCAACTCACTCATATACTATGTACTACACTGTGCGTTTCTTATATTCTATGTTTTTCAGTGAAACTCACTCATATACTATGTACTACACTGTGCGTTTCTTATATTCTAAGTTTTTCAGTGCAACTCACTCATATACTATGTACTACACTGTGCGTTTCTTATATTCTAAGTTTTTCAGTGCAACTCACTCATATACTATGTACTACACTGTGCGTTTCTTATATTCTAAGTTTTTCAGTGCAACTCACTCATATACTATGTACTACACTGTGCATTTCGTGTAATGCGGGTATTTCAGTAAATTCTAAGTTTTTCAGTGCAACTCACTCATATACTATGTACTACACTGTGCGTTTCTTATATTCTAAGTTTTTCAGTGCAACTCACTCATATACTATGTACTACACTGTGCGTTTCTTATATTCTAAGTTTTTCAGTGCAACTCACTCATATACTATGTACTACACTGTGCATTTCTTATATTCTAAGTTTTTCAGTGCAACTCACTCATATACTAAGTACTACACTGTGCGTTTCTTATATTCTAAGTTTTTCAGTGCAACTCACTCATATACTATGTACTACACTGTGCCTTTCTTATTTTCTAAGTTTTTCAGTGCAACTCACTCATATACTATGTACTACACTGTGCGTTTCTTATTTTCTAAGTTTTTCAGTGCAACTCACTCATATACTATGTACTACACTGTGCGTTTCTTATATTCTAAGTTTTTCAGTGCAACTCACTCATATACTATGTACTACACTGTGCATTTCGTGTAATGCGGGTTTTTCAGTAAATTCTAAGTTTTTCAGTGCAACTCACTCATATACTATGTACTACACTGTGCGTTTCTTATATTCTATGTTTTTCAGTGAAACTCACTCATATACTATGTACTACACTGTGCGTTTCTTATATTCTAAGTTTTTCAGTGCAACTCACTCATATACTATGTACTACACTGTGCGTTTCTTATATTCTAAGTTTTTCAGTGCAACTCACTCATATACTATGTACTACACTGTGCGTTTCTTATATTCTAAGTTTTTCAGTGCAACTCACTCATATACTATGTACTACACTGTGCGTTTCTTATATTCTAAGTTTTTCAGTGCAACTCACTCATATACTATGTACTACACTGTGCGTTTCTTATTTTCTAAGTTTTTTAGTGCAACTCACTCATATACTATGTACTACACTGTAGGTTTCTTATATTCTAAGTTTTTCAGTGCAACTCACTCATATACTATGTACTACACTGTGCGTTTCTTATATTCTAAGTTTTTCAGTGCAACTCACTCATATACTATGTACTACACTGTGCATTTCGTGTAATGCGGGTATTTCAGTAAATTCTAAGTTTTTCAGTGCAACTCACTCATATACTATGTACTACACTGTGCGTTTCTTATATTCTAAGTTTTTCAGTGCAACTCACTCATATACTATGTACTACACTGTGCGTTTCTTATATTCTAAGTTTTTCTAGTGCAACTCACTCATATACTATGTACTACACTGTGCGTTTCTTATTTTCTAAGTTTTTCAGTGCAACTCACACATATTCTATGTACTACACTGTGCGTTTCTTATATTCTAAGTTTTTCAGTGCAACTCACTCATATACTATGTATTACACTGTGCGTTTCTTATATTCTAAGTTTTTCAGTGCAACTCACTCATATACTATGTACTACACTGTGCATTTCGTGTAATGCGGGTTTTTCAATAAATTCTAAGTTTTTCAGTGCAACTCACTCATATACTATGTACTACACTGTGCGTTTCTTATATTCTAAGTTTTTCAGTGCAACTCACTCATATACTATGTACTACACTGTGCGTTTCTTATTTTCTAAGTTTTTCAGTGCAACTCACTCATATACTATGTACTACACTGTGCGTTTCTTATATTCTAAGTTTTTCAGTGCAACTCACTCATATACTATGTACTACACTGTGCATTTCCTGTAATGCGGGTTTTTCAGTAAATTCTAAGTTTTTCAGTGCAACTCACTCATATACTATGTACTACACTGTGCGTTTCTTATATTCTATGTTTTTCAGTGAAACTCACTCATATACTATGTACTACACTGTGCGTTTCTTATATTCTAAGTTTTTCAGTGCAACTCACTCATATACTATGTACTACACTGTGCGTTTCTTATATTCTAAGTTTTTCAGTGCAACTCACTCATATACTATGTACTACACTGTGCGTTTCTTATATTCTAAGTTTTTCAGTGCAACTCACTCATATACTATGTACTACACTGTGCATTTCGTGTAATGCGGGTATTTCAGTAAATTCTAAGTTTTTCAGTGCAACTCACTCATATACTATGTACTACACTGTGCGTTTCTTATATTCTAAGTTTTTCAGTGCAACTCACTCATATACTATGTACTACACTGTGCGTTTCTTATATTCTAAGTTTTTCAGTGCAACTCACTCATATACTATGTACTACACTGTGCATTTCTTATATTCTAAGTTTTTCAGTGCAACTCACTCATATACTAAGTACTACACTGTGCGTTTCTTATATTCTAAGTTTTTCAGTGCAACTCACTCATATACTATGTACTACACTGTGCCTTTCTTATTTTCTAAGTTTTTCAGTGCAACTCACTCATATACTATGTACTACACTGTGCGTTTCTTATATTCTAAGTTTTTCAGTGCAACTCACTCTTATACTATGTACTACACTGAGCGTTTCTTATATTCTAAGTTTTTCAGTGCAACTCACTCATATACTATGTACTACACTGTGCATTTCGTGTAATGCGGGTTTTTCAGTAAATTCTAAGTTTTTCAGTGCAACTCACTCATATACTATGTACTACACTGTGCGTTTCTTATATTCTATGTTTTTCAGTGCAACTCACTCATATACTATGTATTAAACTGTGTGTTTCTTATATTCTAAGTTTTTCAGTGCAACTCACTCATATACTATGTACTACACTGTGCGTTTCTTATATTCTAAGTTTTTCAGTGCAACTCACTCATATACTATGTACTACACTGTGCATTTCGTGTAATGCGGGTATTTCAGTAAATTCTAAGTTTTTCAGTGCAACTCACTCATATACTATGTACTACATTGTGCGTTTCTTATATTCTAAGTTTTTCAGTGCAACTCACTTATATACTATGTACTACACTGTGCGTTTCTTATATTCTAAGTTTTTCTAGTGCAACTCACTCATATACTATGTACTACACTGTGCGTTTCTTATTTTCTAAGTTTTTCAGTGCAACTCACTCATATACTATGTACTACACTGTTCGTTTCTTATATTCTAAGTTTTTCAGTGCAACTCACACATATTCTATGTACTACACTGTGCGTTTCTTATTTTCTAAGTTTTTCAGTGCAACTCACTCATATACTATGTACTACACTGTGCATTTCTTATATTCTAAGTTTTTCAGTGCAACTCACTCATATACTATGTACTACACTGTGCATTTCGTGTAATGCGGGTTTTTCAATAAATTCTAAGTTTTTCAGTGCAACTCACTCATATACTATGTACTACACTGTGCGTTTCTTATATTCTAAGTTTTTCAGTGCAACTCACTCATATTATATGTACTACACTGTGCGTTTCTTATTTTCTAAGTTTTTCAGTGCAACTCACTCATATACTATGTACTACACTGTGCGTTTCTTATATTCTAAGTTTTTCAGTGCAACTCACTCATATACTATGTACTACACTGTGCATTTCCTGTAATGCGGGTTTTTCAGTAAATTCTAAGTTTTTCAGTGCAACTCACTCATATACTATGTACTACACTGTGCGTTTCTTATATTCTATGTTTTTAAGTGAAACTCACTCATATACTGTGTACTACACTGTGCGTTTCTTATATTCTAAGTTTTTCAGTGCAACTCACTCATATACTACGTACTACACTGTGCGTTTCTTATATTCTAAGTTTTTCAGTGCAACTCACTCATATACTATGTACTACACTGTGCATTTCTTATATTCTAAGTTTTTCAGTGCAACTCACTCATATACTATTTACTACACTGTGCATTTCCTGTAATACGGGTATTTCAGTAAATTCTAAGTTTTTCAGTGCAACTCACTCATATACTATGTACTACACTGTGCGTTTCTTATATTCTAAGTTTTTCAGTGCAACTCACTCATATACTATGTACTACACTGTGCGTTTCTTATATTCTAAGTTTTTCAGTGCAACTCACTCATATACTATGTACTACACTGTGTGTTTCTTATATTCTAAGTTTTTCAGTGCAACTCACTCATATACTATGTACTACACTGTGCGTTTCTTATATTCTAAGTTTTTCAGTGCAACTCACTCATATACTATGTACTACACTGTGCATTTCCTGTAATGCGGGTTTTTCAGTAAATTCTAAGTTTTTCAGTGCAACTCACTCATATACTATGTACTACACTGTGCGTTTCTTATATTCTATGTTTTTCAGTGCAACTCACTCATATGCTATGTACTACACTGTGCGTTTCTTATATTCTAAGTTTTTCAGTGCAACTCACTCATATACTATGTACTACACTGTGCATTTCGTGTAATGCGGGTATTTCAGTAAATTCTAAGTTTTTCAGTGCAACTCACTCATATACTATGTACTACACTGTGCGTTTCTTATATTCTAAGTTTTTCAGTGCAACTCACTCATATATTATGTACTACACTGTGCGTTTCTTATATTCTAAGTTTTTCAGTGCAACTCACTCATATACTATGTACTACACTGTGCGTTTCTTATATTCTAAGTTTTTCAGTGCAACTCACTCATATAATATGTACTACACTGTGCGTTTCTTATATTCTAAGTTTTTCAGTGCAACTCACTCATATACTATGTACTACACTGTGCGTTTCTTATTTTCTAAGTTTTTCAGTGCAACTCACTCATATACTATGTACTACACTGTGCGTTTCTTATATTCTAAGTTTTTCAGTGCAACTCACTCTTATACTATGTACTACACTGAGCGTTTCTTATATTCTAAGTTTTTCAGTGCAACTCACTCATATACTATGTACTACACTGTGCATTTCGTGTAATGCGGGTTTTTCAGTAAATTCTAAGTTTTTCAGTGCAACTCACTCATATACTATGTACTACACTGTGCGTTTCTTATATTCTATGTTTTTCAGTGCAACTCACTCATATACTATGTACTACACTGTGCGTTTCTTATATTCTAAGTTTTTCAGTGCAACTCACTCATATACTATGTACTACACTGTGCGTTTCTTATATTCTAAGTTTTTCAGTGCAACTCACTCATATACTATGTACTACACTGTGCGTTTCTTATGTTCTAAGTTTTTCAGTGCAACTCACTCATATACTATGTACTACACTGTGCGTTTCTTATATTATAAGTTTTTCAGTGCAACTCACTCATATACTATGTTCTACACTGTGCGTTTATTATATTCTAAGTTTTTCAGTGCAACTCACTCATATACTATGTACTACACTGTGCATTTCGTGTAATGCGGGTTTTTCAGTAAATTCTAAGTTTTTCAGTGCAACTCACTCATATACTGTGTACTACACTGTGCGTTTCTTATATTCTAATATTTTCAGTGCAACTTACTCATATACTATGTACTACACTGTGCGTTTCTTATATTCTAAGTTTTTCAGTGCAACTCACTCATATACTATGTACTACACTGTGCGTTTCTTATATTCTAAGTTTTTCAGTGCAACTCACTCTTATACTATGTACTACACTGTGCATTTCGTGTAATGCGGGTTTTTCAGTAAATTCTAAGTTTTTCAGTGCAACTCACTCATATACTATGTACTACACTGTGCGTTTCTTATATTCTAAGTTTTTCAGTGCAACTCACTCATATACTATGTACTACACTGTGCATTTCTTATATTCTAAGTTTTTCAATGCAACTCACTCATATACTATGTACTACACTGTGCATTTCGTGTAATGCGGGTTTTTCAGTAAATTCTAAGTTTTTCAGTGCAACTCACTCATATACTATGTAGTACACTTTGCGTTTCTTATATTCTAAGTTTTTCAGTGCAATCACTCATATACTATGTACTACACTGTGCGTTTCTTATATTCTAAGTTTTTCAGTGCAACTCACTCATATACTATGTACTACACTGTGTGTTTCTTATATTCTAAGTTTTTCAGTGCAACTCACTCATATACTATGTACTACACTGTGCATTTCGTGTAATGCGGGTTTTTCAGTAAATTCTAAGTTTTTCAGTGCAACTCACTCATATACTATGTACTACACTGTGCGTTTCTTATATTCTAAGTTTTTCAGTGCAACTCACTCATATACTATGTACTACACTGTGGGTTTCATATATTCTAAGTTTTTCAGTGCAACTCACTCATATACTATGTACTACACTGTGCGTTTCTTATATTCTAAGTTTTTCAGTGCAACTCACTCATATACTATGTACTACACTGTGCGTTTCTTATATTCTAAGTTTTTCAGTGCAACTCACTCATATACTATGTACTACACTGTGCATTTCTTATATTCTAAGTTTTTCAGTGCAACTCACTCATATACTATGTACTACACTGTGCGTTTCTTATATTCTAAGTTTTTCAGTGCAACTCACTCATATACTATGTACTACACTGTGCGTTTCTTATATTCTAAGTTTTTCAGTGCAACTCACTCATATACTATGTACTACACTGTGCATTTCGTGTAATGCGGGTATTTCAGTAAATTCTAAGTTTTTCAGTGCAACTCACTCATATACTATGTACTACACTGTGCGTTTCTTATATTCTAAGTTTTTCAGTGCAACTCACTCATATACTATGTACTACACTGTGCGTTTCTTATATTCTAAGTTTTTCTAGTGCAACTCACTCATATACTATGTACTACACTGTGCGTTTCTTATTTTCTAAGTTTTTCAGTGCAACTCACTCATATACTATGTACTACACTGTTCGTTTCTAATATTCTAAGTTTTTCAGTGCAACTCACTCATATACTATGTACTACACTGTGCGTTTCTTATTTTCTAAGTTTTTCAGTGCAACTCACTCATATACTATGTACTACACTGTGCGTTTCTTATATTCTAAGTTTTTCAGTGCAACTCACTCATATACTATGTACTACACTGTGCATTTCGTGTAATGCGGGTTTTTCAATAAATTCTAAGTTTTTCAGTGCAACTCACTCATATACTATGTACTACACTGTGCGTTTCTTATATTCTAAGTTTTTCAGTGCAACTCACTCATATTCTATGTACTACACTGTGCATTTCTTATATTCTAAGTTTTTCAATGCAACTCACTCATATACTATGTACTACACTGTGCATTTCGTGTAATGCGGGTTTTTCAGTAAATTCTAAGTTTTTCAGTGCAACTCACTCATATACTATGTACTACACTGTGCGTTTCTTATATTCTAAGTTTTTCAGTGCAACTCACTCATATACTATGTACTACACTGTGCATTTCTTATATTCTAAGTTTTTCAGTGCAACTCACTCATATACTATGTACTACACTGTGCGTTTCTTATATTCTAAGTTTTTCAGTGCAACTCACTCATATACTATGTAGTACACTTTGCGTTTCTTATATTCTAAGTTTTTCAGTGCAATCACTCATATACTATGTACTACACTGTGCGTTTCTTATATTCTAAGTTTTTCAGTGCAACTCACTCATATACTATGTACTACACTGTGCGTTTCTTATATTCTAAGTTTTTCAGTGCAACTCACTCATATACTATGTACTACACTGTGCATTTCGTGTAATGCGGGTTTTTCAGTAAATTCTTAGTTTTTCAGTGCAACTCACTCATATACTATGTACTACACTGTGCGTTTCTTATATTCTAAGTTTTTCAGTGCAACTCACTCATATACTATGTACTACACTGTGCGTTTCTTATATTCTAAGTTTTTCAGTGCAACTCACTCATATACTATGTACTACACTGTGGGTTTCATATATTCTAAGTTTTTCAGTGCAACTCACTCATATACTATGTACTACACTGTGCATTTCGTGTAATGCGGGTTTTTCAGTAAATTCTTAGTTTTTCAGTGCAACTCACTCATATACTATGTACTACACTGTGTGTTTCTTATATTCTAAGTTTTTCAGTGCAACTCACTCATATACTATGTACTACACTGTGCATTTCGTGTAATGCGGGTTTTTCAGTAAATTCTAAGTTTTTCAGTGCAACTCACTCATATACTATGTACTACACTGTGCGTTTCTTATATTCTAAGTTTTTCAGTGCAACTCACTCATATACTATGTACTACACTGTGGGTTTCATATATTCTAAGTTTTTCAGTGCAACTCACTCATATACTATGTACTACACTGTGCGTTTCTTATATTCTAAGTTTTTCAGTGCAACTCACTCATATACTATGTACTACACTGTGCGTTTCTTATATTCTAAGTTTTTCAGTGCAACTCACTCATATACTATGTACTACACTGTGCATTTCTTATATTCTAAGTTTTTCAGTGCAACTCACTCATATACTATGTACTACACTGTGCGTTTCTTATATTCTAAGTTTTTCAGTGCAACTCACTCATATACTATGTACTACACTGTGCGTTTCTTATATTCTAAGTTTTTCAGTGCAACTCACTCATATACTATGTACTACACTGTGCATTTCGTGTAATGCGGGTATTTCAGTAAATTCTAAGTTTTTCAGTGCAACTCACTCATATACTATGTACTACACTGTGCGTTTCTTATATTCTAAGTTTTTCAGTGCAACTCACTCATATACTATGTACTACACTGTGCGTTTCTTATATTCTAAGTTTTTCTAGTGCAACTCACTCATATACTATGTACTACACTGTGCGTTTCTTATTTTCTAAGTTTTTCAGTGCAACTCACTCATATACTATGTACTACACTGTTCGTTTCTAATATTCTAAGTTTTTCAGTGCAACTCACACATATTCTATGTACTACACTGTGCGTTTCTTATTTTCTAAGTTTTTCAGTGCAACTCACTCATATACTATGTACTACACTGTGCGTTTCTTATATTCTAAGTTTTTCAGTGCAACTCACTCATATACTATGTACTACACTGTGCATTTCGTGTAATGCGGGTTTTTCAATAAATTCTAAGTTTTTCAGTGCAACTCACTCATATACTATGTACTACACTGTGCGTTTCTTATATTCTAAGTTTTTCAGTGCAACTCACTCATATTCTATGTACTACACTGTGCATTTCTTATATTCTAAGTTTTTCAATGCAACTCACTCATATACTATGTACTACACTGTGCATTTCGTGTAATGCGGGTTTTTCAGTAAATTCTAAGTTTTTCAGTGCAACTCACTCATATACTATGTACTACACTGTGCGTTTCTTATATTCTAAGTTTTTCAGTGCAACTCACTCATATACTATGTACTACACTGTGCATTTCTTATATTCTAAGTTTTTCAGTGCAACTCACTCATATACTATGTACTACACTGTGCGTTTCTTATATTCTAAGTTTTTCAGTGCAACTAACTCATATACTATGTAGTACACTTTGCGTTTCTTATATTCTAAGTTTTTCAGTGCAATCACTCATATACTATGTACTACACTGTGCGTTTCTTATATTCTAAGTTTTTCAGTGCAACTCACTCATATACTATGTACTACACTGTGCGTTTCTTATATTCTAAGTTTTTCAGTGCAACTCACTCATATACTATGTACTACACTGTGCGTTTCTTATATTCTAAGTTTTTCAGTGCAACTCACTCATATACTATGTACTACACTGTGCATTTCTTATATTCTAAGTTTTTCAGTGCAACTCACTCATATACTATGTACTACACTGTGCGTTTCTTATATTCTAAGTTTTTCAGTGCAACTCACTCATATACTATGTACTACACTGTGCGTTTCTTATATTCTAAGTTTTTCAGTGCAACTCACTCATATACTATGTACTACACTGTGCATTTCGTGTAATGCGGGTATTTCAGTAAATTCTAAGTTTTTCAGTGCAACTCACTCATATACTATGTACTACACTGTGCGTTTCTTATATTCTAAGTTTTTCAGTGCAACTCACTCATATACTATGTACTACACTGTGCGTTTCTTATATTCTAAGTTTTTCTAGTGCAACTCACTCATATACTATGTACTACACTGTGCGTTTCTTATTTTCTAAGTTTTTCAGTGCAACTCACTCATATACTATGTACTACACTGTTCGTTTCTAATATTCTAAGTTTTTCAGTGCAACTCACACATATTCTATGTACTACACTGTGCGTTTCTTATTTTCTAAGTTTTTCAGTGCAACTCACTCATATACTATGTACTACACTGTGCGTTTCTTATATTCTAAGTTTTTCAGTGCAACTCACTCATATACTATGTACTACACTGTGCATTTCGTGTAATGCGGGTTTTTCAATAAATTCTAAGTTTTTCAGTGCAACTCACTCATATACTATGTACTACACTGTGCGTTTCTTATATTCTAAGTTTTTCAGTGCAACTCACTCATATTCTATGTACTACACTGTGCATTTCTTATATTCTAAGTTTTTCAATGCAACTCACTCATATACTATGTACTACACTGTGCATTTCGTGTAATGCGGGTTTTTCAGTAAATTCTAAGTTTTTCAGTGCAACTCACTCATATACTATGTACTACACTGTGCGTTTCTTATATTCTAAGTTTTTCAGTGCAACTCACTCATATACTATGTACTACACTGTGCATTTCTTATATTCTAAGTTTTTCAGTGCAACTCACTCATATACTATGTACTACACTGTGCGTTTCTTATATTCTAAGTTTTTCAGTGCAACTCACTCATATACTATGTAGTACACTTTGCGTTTCTTATATTCTAAGTTTTTCAGTGCAATCACTCATATACTATGTACTACACTGTGCGTTTCTTATATTCTAAGTTTTTCAGTGCAACTCACTCATATACTATGTACTACACTGTGCGTTTCTTATATTCTAAGTTTTTCAGTGCAACTCACTCATATACTATGTACTACACTGTGCATTTCGTGTAATGCGGGTTTTTCAGTAAATTCTTAGTTTTTCAGTGCAACTCACTCATATACTATGTACTACACTGTGCGTTTCTTATATTCTAAGTTTTTCAGTGCAACTCACTCATATACTATGTACTACACTGTGCGTTTTTTATATTCTAAGTTTTTCAGTGCAACTCACTCATATACTATGTACTACACTGTGGGTTTCATATATTCTAAGTTTTTCAGTGCAACTCACTCATATACTATGTACTACACTGTGCGTTTCTTATATTCTAAGTTTTTCAGTGCAACTCACTCATATACTATGTACTACACTGTGCGTTTCTTATATTCTAAGTTTTTCAGTGCAACTCACTCATATACTATGTACTACACTGTGCATTTCTTATATTCTAAGTTTTTCAGTGCAACTCACTCATATACTATGTACTACACTGTGCGTTTCTTATATTCTAAGTTTTTCAGTGCAACTCACTCATATACTATGTACTACACTGTGCGTTTCTTATATTCTAAGTTTTTCAGTGCAACTCACTCATATACTATGTACTACACTGTGCATTTCGTGTAATGCGGGTATTTCAGTAAATTCTAAGTTTTTCAGTGCAACTCACTCATATACTATGTACTACACTGTGCGTTTCTTATATTCTAAGTTTTTCAGTGCAACTCACTCATATACTATGTACTACACTGTGCGTTTCTTATATTCTAAGTTTTTCTAGTGCAACTCACTCATATACTATGTACTACACTGTGCGTTTCTTATTTTCTAAGTTTTTCAGTGCAACTCACTCATATACTATGTACTACACTGTTCGTTTCTAATATTCTAAGTTTTTCAGTGCAACTCACACATATTCTATGTACTACACTGTGCGTTTCTTATTTTCTAAGTTTTTCAGTGCAACTCACTCATATACTATGTACTACACTGTGCGTTTCTTATATTCTAAGTTTTTCAGTGCAACTCACTCATATACTATGTACTACACTGTGCATTTCGTGTAATGCGGGTTTTTCAATAAATTCTAAGTTTTTCAGTGCAACTCACTCATATACTATGTACTACACTGTGCGTTTCTTATATTCTAAGTTTTTCAGTGCAACTCACTCATATTCTATGTACTACACTGTGCATTTCTTATATTCTAAGTTTTTCAATGCAACTCACTCATATACTATGTACTACACTGTGCATTTCGTGTAATGCGGGTTTTTCAGTAAATTCTAAGTTTTTCAGTGCAACTCACTCATATACTATGTACTACACTGTGCGTTTCTTATATTCTAAGTTTTTCAGTGCAACTCACTCATATACTATGTACTACACTGTGCATTTCTTATATTCTAAGTTTTTCAGTGCAACTCACTCATATACTATGTACTACACTGTGCGTTTCTTATATTCTAAGTTTTTCAGTGGAACTCACTCATATACTATGTAGTACACTTTGCGTTTCTTATATTCTAAGTTTTTCAGTGCAATCACTCATATACTATGTACTACACTGTGCGTTTCTTATATTCTAAGTTTTTCAGTGCAACTCACTCATATACTATGTACTACACTGTGCGTTTCTTATATTCTAAGTTTTTCAGTGCAACTCACTCATATACTATGTACTACACTGTGCATTTCGTGTAATGCGGGTTTTTCAGTAAATTCTTAGTTTTTCAGTGCAACTCACTCATATACTATGTACTACACTGTGCGTTTCTTATATTCTAAGTTTTTCAGTGCAACTCACTCATATACTATGTACTACACTGTGCGTTTCTTATATTCTAAGTTTTTCAGTGCAACTCACTCATATACTATGTACTACACTGTGCTTTTCTTATATTCTAAGTTTTTCAGTGCAACTCACTCATATACTATGTACTACACTGTGCGTTTCTTATATTCTAAGTTTTTCAGTGCAACTCACTCATATACTATGTACTACACTGTGCGTTTCTTATTTTCTAAGTTTTTCAGTGCAACTCACTCATATACTATGTACTACACTGTGCGTTTCTTATATTCTAAGTTTTTCAGTGCAACTCACTCATATACTATGTACTACACTGTGCATTTCCTGTAATGCGGGTTTTTCAGTAAATTCTAAGTTTTTCAGTGCAACTCACTCATATACTATGTACTACACTGTTCGTTTCTTATATTCTATGTTTTTCAGTGCAACTCACTCATATACTATGTACTACACTGTGCGTTTCTCATATTCTAAGTTTTTCAGTGCAACTCACTCATATACTATGTACTACACTGTGCGTTTCTTATATTCTAAGTTTTTCAGTGCAACTCACTCATATACTATGTACTACACTGTGCATTTCTTATATTCTAAGTTTTTCAGTGCAACTCACTCATATACTATGTACTACACTGTGCGTTTCTTATATTCTAAGTTTTTCAGTGCAACTCACTCATATACTATGTACTACACTGTGCGTTTCTTATATTCTAAGTTTTTCAGTGCAACTCACTCATATACTATGTACTACACTGTGCGTTTCTTATATTCTAAGTTTTTCTAGTGCAACTCACTCATATACTATGTACTACACTGTGCGTTTCTTATTTTCTAAGTTTTTCAGTGCAACTCACTCATATACTATGTACTACACTGTTCGTTTCTTATATTCTAAGTTTTTCAGTGCAACTCACACATATTCTATGTACTACACTGTGCGTTTCTTATTTTCTAAGTTTTTCAGTGCAACTCACTCATATACTATGTACTACACTGTGCGTTTCTTATATTCTAAGTTTTTCAGTGCAACTCACTCATATACTATGTACTACACTGTGCATTTCATGTAATGCGGGTTTTTCAATAAATTCTAAGTTTTTCAGTGCAACTCACTCATATACTATGTACTACACTGTGCGTTTCTTATATTCTAAGTTTTTCAGTGCAACTCACTCATATAATATGTACTACACTGTGCGTTTCTTATTTTCTAAGTTTTTCAGTGCAACTCACTCATATACTATGTACTACACTGTGCGTTTCTTATATTCTAAGTTTTTCAGTGCAACTCACTCATATACTATGTACTACACTGTGCATTTCCTGTAATGCGGGTTTTTCAGTAAATTCTAAGTTTTTCAGTGCAACTCACTCATATACTATGTACTACACTGTGCGTTTCTTATATTCTATGTTTTTCAGTGAAACTCACTCATATACTATGTACTACACTGTGCGTTTCTTATATTCTAAGTTTTTCAGTGCAACTCACTCATATACTACGTACTACACTGTGCGTTTCTTATATTCTAAGTTTTTCAGTGCAACTCACTCATATACTATGTACTACACTGTGCATTTCTTATATTCTAAGTTTTTCAGTGCAACTCACTCATATACTATGTACTACACTGTGCATTTCCTGTAATGCGGGTATTTCAGTAAATTCTAAGTTTTTCAGTGCAACTCACTCATATACTATGTACTACACTGTGCGTTTCTTATATTCTAAGTTTTTCAGTGCAACTCACTCATATACTATGTACTACACTGTGCGTTTCTTATATTCTAAGTTTTTCAGTGCAACTCACTCATATACTATGTACTACACTGTGCGTTTCTTATATTCTAAGTTTTTCAGTGCAACTCACTCATATACTATGTACTACACTGTGCGTTTTTTATATTCTAAGTTTTTCAGTGCAACTCACTCATATACTATGTACTACACTGTGCGTTTCTTATTTTCTAAGTTTTTCAGTGCAACTCACTCATATACTATGTACTACACTGTGCATTTCGTGTAATGCGGGTTTTTAAGTAAATTCTTAGTTTTTCAGTGCAACTCACTCATATACTATGTACTACACTGTGCGTTTCTTATATTCTAAGTTTTTCAGTGCAACTCACTCATATACTATGTACTACACTGTGCGTTTCTTATATTCTAAGTTTTTCAGTGCAACTCACTCATATACTATGTACTACACTGTGCGTTTCTTATATTCTAAGTTTTTCAGTGCAACTCACTCATATACTATGTACTACACTGTGCGTTTCTTATATTCTAAGTTTTTCAGTGCAACTCACTCATATACTATGTACTACACTGTGCATTTCGTGTAATGCGGGTATTTCAGTAAATTCTAAGTTTTTCAGTGCAACTCACTCATATACTATGTACTACACTGTGCGTTTCTTATATTCTAAGTTTTTCAGTGCAACTCACTCATATACTATGTACTACACTGTGCGTTTCTTATATTCTAAGTTTTTCTAGTGCAACTCACTCATATACTATGTACTACACTGTGCGTTTCTTATTTTCTAAGTTTTTCAGTGCAACTCACTCATATACTATGTACTACACTGTGCGTTTCTTATAATCTAAGTTTTTCAGTGCAACTCACTCATATACTATGTACTACACTGTGCGTTTCTTATATTCTAAGTTTTTCAGTGCAACTCACTCATATACTATGTACTACACTGTGCGTTTCTTATATTCTAAGTTTTTCAGTGCAACTCACTCATATACTATGTACTACACTGTGCGTTTCTTATTTTCTAAGTTTTTTAGTGCAACTCACTCATATACTATGTACTACACTGTACGTTTCTTATATTCTAAGTTTTTCAGTGCAACTCACTCATATACTATGTACTACACTGTGCGTTTCTTATATTCTAAGTTTTTCAGTGCAACTCACTCATATACTATGTACTACACTGTGCATTTCGTGTAATGCGGGTATTTCAGTAAATTCTAAGTTTTTCAGTGCAACTCACTCATATACTATGTACTACACTGTGCGTTTCTTATATTCTATGTTTTTCAGTGAAACTCACTCATATACTATGTACTACACTGTGCGTTTCTTATATTCTAAGTTTTTCAGTGCAACTCACTCATATACTACGTACTACACTGTGCGTTTCTTATATTCTAAGTTTTTCAGTGCAACTCACTCATATACTATGTACTACACTGTGCATTTCTTATATTCTAAGATTTTCAGTGCAACTCACTCATATACTATGTACTACACTGTGCATTTCCTGTAATGCGGGTATTTCAGTAAATTCTAAGTTTTTCAGTGCAACTCACTCATATACTATGTACTACACTGTGCGTTTCTTATATTCTAAGTTTTTCAGTGCAACTCACTCATATACTATGTACTACACTGTGCGTTTCTTATATTCTAAGTTTTTCAGTGCAACTCACTCATATACTATGTACTACACTGTGCGTTTCTTATATTCTAAGTTTTTCAGTGCAACTCACTCATATACTATGTACTACACTGTGCGTTTTTTATATTCTAATTTTTTCAGTGCAACTCACTCATATAATATGTACTACACTGTGCGTTTCTTATTTTCTAAGTTTTTCAGTGCAACTCACTCATATACTATGTACTACACTGTGCATTTCGTGTAATGCGGGTTTTTAAGTAAATTCTTAGTTTTTCAGTGCAACTCACTCATATACTATGTACTACACTGTGCGTTTCTTATATTCTAAGTTTTTCAGTGCAACTCACTCATATACTATGTACTACACTGTGCGTTTCTTATATTCTAAGTTTTTCAGTGCAACTCACTCATATACTATGTACTACACTGTGCGTTTCTTATATTCTAAGTTTTTCAGTGCAACTCACTCATATACTATGTACTACACTGTGCATTTCGTGTAATGCGGGTATTTCAGTAAATTCTAAGTTTTTCAGTGCAACTCACTCATATACTATGTACTACACTGTGCGTTTCTTATATTCTAAGTTTTTCAGTGCAACTCACTCATATACTATGTACTACACTGTGCGTTTCTTATATTCTAAGTTTTTCTAGTGCAACTCACTCATATACTATGTACTACACTGTGCGTTTCTTATTTTCTAAGTTTTTCAGTGCAACTCACTCATATACTATGTACTACACTGTGCGTTTCTTATAATCTAAGTTTTTCAGTGCAACTCACTCATATACTATGTACTACACTGTGCGTTTCTTATATTCTAAGTTTTTCAGTGCAACTCACTCATATACTATGTACTACACTGTGCGTTTCTTATATTCTAAGTTTTTCAGTGCAACTCACTCATATACTATGTACTACACTGTGCGTTTCTTATTTTCTAAGTTTTTTAGTGCAACTCACTCATATACTATGTACTACACTGTACGTTTCTTATATTCTAAGTTTTTCAGTGCAACTCACTCATATACTATGTACTACACTGTGCGTTTCTTATATTCTAAGTTTTTCAGTGCAACTCACTCATATACTATGTACTACACTGTGCATTTCGTGTAATGCGGGTATTTCAGTAAATTCTAAGTTTTTCAGTGCAACTCACTCATATACTATGTACTACACGGTGCGTTTCTTATATTCTAAGTTTTTCAGTGCAACTCACTCATATACTATGTACTACACTGTGCGTTTCTTATATTCTAAGTTTTTCTAGTGCAACTCACTCATATACTATGTACTACACTGTGCGTTTCTTATTTTCTAAGTTTTTCAGTGCAACTCACACATATTCTATGTACTACACTGTGCGTTTCTTATATTCTAAGTTTTTCAGTGCAACTCACTCATATACTATGTATTACACTGTGCGTTTCTTATATTCTAAGTTTTTCAGTGCAACTCACTCATATACTATGTACTACACTGTGCATTTCGTGTAATGCGGGTTTTTCAATAAATTCTAAGTTTTTCAGTGCAACTCACTCATATACTATGTACTACACTGTGCGTTTCTTATATTCTAAGTTTTTCAGTGCAACTCACTCATATACTATGTACTACACTGTGCGTTTCTTATTTTCTAAGTTTTTCAGTGCAACTCACTCATATACTATGTACTACACTGTGCGTTTCTTATATTCTAAGTTTTTCAGTGCAACTCACTCATATACTATGTACTACACTGTGCATTTCCTGTAATGCGGGTTTTTCAGTAAATTCTAAGTTTTTCAGTGCAACTCACTCATATACTATGTACTACACTGTGCGTTTCTTATATTCTATGTTTTTCAGTGAAACTCACTCATATACTATGTACTACACTGTGCGTTTCTTATATTCTAAGTTTTTCAGTGCAACTCACTCATATACTATGTACTACACTGTGCGTTTCTTATATTCTAAGTTTTTCAGTGCAACTCACTCATATACTATGTACTACACTGTGCGTTTCTTATATTCTAAGTTTTTCAGTGCAACTCACTCATATACTATGTACTACACTGTGCGTTTCTTATATTCTAAGTTTTTCAGTGCAACTCACTCATATACTATGTACTACACTGTGCGTTTCTTATATTCTAAGTTTTTCAGTGCAACTCACTCATATACTATGTACTACACTGTGCGTTTCTTATTTTCTAAGTTTTTTAGTGCAACTCACTCATATACTATGTACTACACTGTAGGTTTCTTATATTCTAAGTTTTTCAGTGCAACTCACTCATATACTATGTACTACACTGTGCGTTTCTTATATTCTAAGTTTTTCAGTGCAACTCACTCATATACTATGTACTACACTGTGCATTTCGTGTAATGCGGGTATTTCAGTAAATTCTAAGTTTTTCAGTGCAACTCACTCATATACTATGTACTACACTGTGCGTTTCTTATATTCTAAGTTTTTCAGTGCAACTCACTCATATACTATGTACTACACTGTGCGTTTCTTATATTCTAAGTTTTTCTAGTGCAACTCACTCATATACTATGTACTAAACTGTGCGTTTCTTATTTTCTAAGTTTTTCAGTGCAACTCACACATATTCTATGTACTACACTGTGCGTTTCTTATATTCTAAGTTTTTCAGTGCAACTCACTCATATACTATGTATTACACTGTGCGTTTCTTATATTCTAAGTTTTTCAGTGCAACTCACTCATATACTATGTACTACACTGTGCATTTCGTGTAATGCGGGTTTTTCAATAAATTCTAAGTTTTTCAGTGCAACTCACTCATATACTATGTACTACACTGTGCGTTTCTTATATTCTAAGTTTTTCAGTGCAACTCACTCATATACTATGTACTACACTGTGCGTTTCTTATTTTCTAAGTTTTTCAGTGCAACTCACTCATATACTATGTACTACACTGTGCGTTTCTTATATTCTAAGTTTTTCAGTGCAACTCACTCATATACTATGTACTACACTGTGCATTTCCTGTAATGCGGGTTTTTCAGTAAATTCTAAGTTTTTCAGTGCAACTCACTCATATACTATGTACTACACTGTGCGTTTCTTATATTCTATGTTTTTCAGTGAAACTCACTCATATACTATGTACTACACTGTGCGTTTCTTATATTCTAAGTTTTTCAGTGCAACTCACTCATATACTATGTACTACACTGTGCGTTTCTTATATTCTAAGTTTTTCAGTGCAACTCACTCATATACTATGTACTACACTGTGCGTTTCTTATATTCTAAGTTTTTCAGTGCAACTCACTCATATACTATGTACTACACTGTGCATTTCGTGTAATGCGGGTATTTCAGTAAATTCTAAGTTTTTCAGTGCAACTCACTCATATACTATGTACTACACTGTGCGTTTCTTATATTCTAAGTTTTTCAGTGCAACTCACTCATATACTATGTACTACACTGTGCGTTTCTTATATTCTAAGTTTTTCAGTGCAACTCACTCATATACTATGTACTACACTGTGCATTTCTTATATTCTAAGTTTTTCAGTGCAACTCACTCATATACTATGTACTACACTGTGCGTTTCTTATATTCTAAGTTTTTCAGTGCAACTCACTCATATACTATGTACTACACTGTGCCTTTCTTATTTTCTAAGTTTTTCAGTGCAACTCACTCATATACTATGTACTACACTGTGCGTTTCTTATATTCTAAGTTTTTCAGTGCAACTCACTCTTATACTATGTACTACACTGAGCGTTTCTTATATTCTAAGTTTTTCAGTGCAACTCACTCATATACTATGTACTACACTGTGCATTTCGTGTAATGCGGGTTTTTCAGTAAATTCTAAGTTTTTCAGTGCAACTCACTCATATACTATGTACTACACTGTGCGTTTCTTATATTCTATGTTTTTCAGTGCAACTCACTCATATACTATGTATTAAACTGTGTGTTTCTTATATTCTAAGTTTTTCAGTGCAACTCACTCATATACTATGTACTACACTGTGCGTTTCTTATATTCTAAGTTTTTCAGTGCAACTCACTCATATACTATGTACTACACTGTGCATTTCGTGTAATGCGGGTATTTCAGTAAATTCTAAGTTTTTCAGTGCAACTCACTCATATACTATGTACTACATTGTGCGTTTCTTATATTCTAAGTTTTTCAGTGCAACTCACTTATATACTATGTACTACACTGTGCGTTTCTTATATTCTAAGTTTTTCTAGTGCAACTCACTCATATACTATGTACTACACTGTGCGTTTCTTATTTTCTAAGTTTTTCAGTGCAACTCACTCATATACTATGTACTACACTGTTCGTTTCTTATATTCTAAGTTTTTCAGTGCAACTCACACATATTCTATGTACTACACTGTGCGTTTCTTATTTTCTAAGTTTTTCAGTGCAACTCACTCATATACTATGTACTACACTGTGCATTTCTTATATTCTAAGTTTTTCAGTGCAACTCACTCATATACTATGTACTACACTGTGCATTTCGTGTAATGCGGGTTTTTCAATAAATTCTAAGTTTTTCAGTGCAACTCACTCATATACTATGTACTACACTGTGCGTTTCTTATATTCTAAGTTTTTCAGTGCAACTCACTCATATTATATGTACTACACTGTGCGTTTCTTATTTTCTAAGTTTTTCAGTGCAACTCACTCATATACTATGTACTACACTGTGCGTTTCTTATATTCTAAGTTTTTCAGTGCAACTCACTCATATACTATGTACTACACTGTGCATTTCCTGTAATGCGGGTTTTTCAGTAAATTCTAAGTTTTTCAGTGCAACTCACTCATATACTATGTACTACACTGTGCGTTTCTTATATTCTATGTTTTTAAGTGAAACTCACTCATATACTGTGTACTACACTGTGCGTTTCTTATATTCTAAGTTTTTCAGTGCAACTCACTCATATACTACGTACTACACTGTGCGTTTCTTATATTCTAAGTTTTTCAGTGCAACTCACTCATATACTATGTACTACACTGTGCATTTCTTATATTCTAAGTTTTTCAGTGCAACTCACTCATATACTATTTACTACACTGTGCATTTCCTGTAATACGGGTATTTCAGTAAATTCTAAGTTTTTCAGTGCAACTCACTCATATACTATGTACTACACTGTGCGTTTCTTATATTCTAAGTTTTTCAGTGCAACTCACTCATATACTATGTACTACACTGTGCGTTTCTTATATTCTAAGTTTTTCAGTGCAACTCACTCATATACTATGTACTACACTGTGTGTTTCTTATATTCTAAGTTTTTCAGTGCAACTCACTCATATACTATGTACTACACTGTGCGTTTCTTATATTCTAAGTTTTTCAGTGCAACTCACTCATATACTATGTACTACACTGTGCATTTCCTGTAATGCGGGTTTTTCAGTAAATTCTAAGTTTTTCAGTGCAACTCACTCATATACTATGTACTACACTGTGCGTTTCTTATATTCTATGTTTTTCAGTGCAACTCACTCATATGCTATGTACTACACTGTGCGTTTCTTATATTCTAAGTTTTTCAGTGCAACTCACTCATATACTATGTACTACACTGTGGGTTTCATATATTCTAAGTTTTTCAGTGCAACTCACTCATATACTATGTACTACACTGTGCGTTTCTTATATTCTAAGTTTTTCAGTGCAACTCACTCATATACTATGTACTACACTGTGCGTTTCTTATATTCTAAGTTTTTCAGTGCAACTCACTCATATACTATGTACTACACTGTGCATTTCTTATATTCTAAGTTTTTCAGTGCAACTCACTCATATACTATGTACTACACTGTGCGTTTCTTATATTCTAAGTTTTTCAGTGCAACTCACTCATATACTATGTACTACACTGTGCGTTTCTTATATTCTAAGTTTTTCAGTGCAACTCACTCATATGCTATGTACTACACTGTGCATTTCGTGTAATGCGGGTATTTCAGTAAATTCTAAGTTTTTCAGTGCAACTCACTCATATACTATGTACTACACTGTGCGTTTCTTATATTCTAAGTTTTTCAGTGCAACTCACTCATATACTATGTACTACACTGTGCGTTTCTTATATTCTAAGTTTTTCTAGTGCAACTCACTCATATACTATGTACTACACTGTGCGTTTCTTATTTTCTAAGTTTTTCAGTGCAACTCACTCATATACTATGTACTACACTGTTCGTTTCTTATATTCTAAGTTTTTCAGTGCAACTCACACATATTCTATGTACTACACTGTGCGTTTCTTATTTTCTAAGTTTTTCAGTGCAACTCACTCATATACTATGTACTACACTGTGCGTTTCTTATATTCTAAGTTTTTCAGTGCAATTCACTCATATACTATGTACTACACTGTGCATTTCGTGTAATGCGGGTTTTTCAATAAATTCTAAGTTTTTCAGTGCAACTCACTCATATACTATGTACTACACTGTGCGTTTCTTATATTCTAAGTTTTTCAGTGCAACTCACTCATATAATATGTACTACACTGTGTGTTTCTTATTTTCTAAGTTTTTCAGTGCAACTCACTCATATACTATGTACTACACTGTGCGTTTCTTATATTCTAAGTTTTTCAGTGCAACTCACTCATATACTATGTACTACACTGTGCATTTCCTGTAATGCGGGTTTTTCAGTAAATTCTAAGTTTTTCAGTGCAACTCACTCATATACTATGTACTACACTGTGCGTTTCTTATATTCTATGTTTTTCAGTGAAACTCACTCATATACTATGTACTACACTGTGCGTTTCTTATATTCTAAGTTTTTCAGTGCAACTCACTCATATACTACGTACTACACTGTGCGTTTCTTATATTCTAAGTTTTTCAGTGCAACTCACTCATATACTATGTACTACACTGTGCATTTCTTATATTCTAAGTTTTTCAGTGCAACTCACTCATATACTATGTACTACACTGTGCATTTCCTGTAATGCGGGTATTTCAGTAAATTCTAAGTTTTTCAGTGCAACTCACTCATATACTATGTACTACACTGTGCGTTTCTTATATTCTAAGTTTTTCAGTGCAACTCACTCATATACTATGTACTACACTGTGCGTTTCTTATATTCTAAGTTTTTCAGTGCAACTCACTCATATACTATGTACTACACTGTGCGTTTCTTATATTCTAAGTTTTTCAGTGCAACTCACTCATATACTATGTACTACACTGTGCGTTTTTTATATTCTAAGTTTTTCAGTGCAACTCACTCATATACTATGTACTACACTGTGCGTTTCTTATTTTCTAAGTTTTTCAGTGCAACTCACTCATATACTATGTACTACACTGTGCATTTCGTGTAATGCGGGTTTTTAAGTAAATTCTTAGTTTTTCAGTGCAACTCACTCATATACTATGTACTACACTGTGCGTTTCTTATATTCTAAGTTTTTCAGTGCAACTCACTCATATACTATGTACTACACTGTGCGTTTCTTATATTCTAAGTTTTTCAGTGCAACTCACTCATATACTATGTACTACACTGTGCGTTTCTTATATTCTAAGTTTTTCTAGTGCAACTCACTCATATACTATGTACTATACTGTGCGTTTCTTATTTTCTAAGTTTTTCAGTGCAACTCACTCATATACTATGTACTACACTGTTCGTTTCTTATATTCTAAGTTTTTCAGTGCAACTCACACATATACTATGTACTACACTGTGCGTTTCTTATTTTCTAAGTTTTTCAGTGCAACTCACTCATATACTATGTACTACACTGTGCATTTCGTGTAATGCGGGTTTTTCAATAAATTTTAAGTTTTTCAGTGCAACTCACTCATATACTATGTACTACACTGTGCGTTTCTTATATTCTAAGTTTTTCAGTGCAACTCACTCATATACTATGTACTACACTGTGCGTTTCTTATATTCTAAGTTTTTCAGTGCAACTCACTCATATACTATGTACTACACTGTGCATTTCGTGTAATGCGGGTTTTTCAGTAAATTCTGAGTTTTTCAGTGCAACTCAATCATATGCTATGTACTACACTGTGCGTTTCTTATATTCTAAGTTTTTCAGTGCAACTCACTCATATACTATGTACTACACTGTGCGTTTCTTATAATCTAAGTTTTTCAGTGCAACTCACTCATATACTATGTACTACACTGTGCGTTTCTTATATTCTAAGTTTTTCAGTGCAACTCACTCATATACTATGTACTACACTGTGCGTTTCTTATATTCTAAGTTTTTCAGTGCAACTCACTCATATACTATGTACTACACTGTGCGTTTCTTATTTTCTAAGTTTTTTAGTGCAACTCACTCATATACTATGTACTACACTGTGCGTTTCTTATATTCTAAGTTTTTCAGTGCAACTCACTCATATACTATGTACTACACTGTGCGTTTCTTATATTCTAAGTTTTTCAGTGCAACTCACTCATATACTATGTACTACACTGTGCATTTCGTGTAATGCGGGTATTTCAGTAAATTCTAAGTTTTTCAGTGCAACTCACTCATATACTATGTACTACACTGTGCGTTTCTTATATTCTAAGTTTTTCAGTGCAACTCACTCATATACTATGTACTACACTGTGCGTTTCTTATATTCTAAGTTTTTCTAGTGCAACTCACTCATATACTATGTACTACACTGTGCGTTTCTTATTTTCTAAGTTTTTCAGTACAACTCACTCATATACTATGTACTACACTGTGCGTTTCTTATAATCTAAGTTTTTCAGTGCAACTCACTCATATACTATGTACTACACTGTGCGTTTCTTATATTCTAAGTTTTTCAGTGCAACTCACTCATATACTATGTACTACACTGTGCCTTTCTTATATTCTAAGTTCTTCAGTGCAACTCACTCATATACTATGTACTACACTGTGCGTTTCTTATTTTCTAAGTTTTTTAGTGCAACTCACTCATATACTATGTACTACACTGTGCGTTTCTTATATTCTAAGTTTTTCAGTGCAACTCACTCATATACTATGTACTACACTGTGCGTTTCTTATATTCTAAGTTTTTCAGTGCAACTCACTCATATACTATGTACTACACTGTGCATTTCGTGTAATGCGGGTATTTCAGTAAATTCTAAGTTTTTCAGTGCAACTCACTCATATACTATGTACTACACTGTGCGTTTCTTATTTTCTAAGTTTTTCAGTGCAACTCACTCATATACTATGTACTACACTGTTCGTTTCTTATATTCTAAGTTTTTCAGTGCAACTCACACATATTCTATGTACTACACTGTGCGTTTCTTATATTCTAAGTTTTTCAGTGCAACTCACTCATATACTATGTATTACACTGTGCGTTTCTTATATTCTAAGTTTTTCAGTGCAACTCACTCATATACTATGTACTACACTGTGCATTTCGTGTAATGCGGGTTTTTCAATAAATTCTAAGTTTTTCAGTGCAACTCACTCATATACTATGTACTACACTGTGCGTTTCTTATATTCTAAGTTTTTCAGTGCAACTCACTCATATACTATGTACTACACTGTGCGTTTCTTATTTTCTAAGTTTTTCAGTGCAACTCACTCATATACTATGTACTACACTGTGCGTTTCTTATATTCTAAGTTTTTCAGTGCAACTCACTCATATACTATGTACTACACTGTGCGTTTCTTATTTTCTAAGTTTTTTAGTGCAACTCACTCATATACTATGTACTACACTGTGCGTTTCTTATATTCTAAGTTTTTCAGTGCAACTCACTCATATACTATGTACTACACTGTGCGTTTCTTATATTCTAAGTTTTTCAGTGCAACTCACTCATATACTATGTACTACACTGTGCATTTCGTGTAATGCGGGTATTTCAGTAAATTCTAAGTTTTTCAGTGCAACTCACTCATATACTATGTACTACACTGTGCGTTTCTTATATTCTAAGTTTTTCAGTGCAACTCACTCATATACTATGTACTACACTGTGCGTTTCTTATATTCTAAGTTTTTCTAGTGCAACTCACTCATATACTATGTACTACACTGTGCGTTTCTTATTTTCTAAGTTTTTCAGTACAACTCACTCATATACTATGTACTACACTGTGCGTTTCTTATAATCTAAGTTTTTCAGTGCAACTCACTCATATACTATGTACTACACTGTGCGTTTCTTATATTCTAAGTTTTTCAGTGCAACTCACTCATATACTATGTACTACACTGTGCGTTTCTTATATTCTAAGTTCTTCAGTGCAACTCACTCATATACTATGTACTACACTGTGCGTTTCTTATTTTCTAAGTTTTTTAGGGCAAATCACTCATATACTATGTACTACACTGTGCGTTTCTTATATTCTAAGTTTTTCAGTGCAACTCACTCATATACTATGTACTACACTGTGCGTTTCTTATATTCTAAGTTTTTCAGTGCAACTCACACATATACTATGTACTACACTGTGCGTTTCTTATTTTCTAAGTTTTTCAGTGCAACTCACTCATATACTATGTACTACACTGTGCATTTCGTGTAATGCGGGTTTTTCAATAAATTTTAAGTTTTTCAGTGCAACTCACTCATATACTATGTACTACACTGTGCGTTTCTTATATTCTAAGTTTTTCAGTGCAACTCACTCATATACTATGTACTACACTGTGCGTTTCTTATATTCTAAGTTTTTCAGTGCAACTCACTCATATACTATGTACTACACAGTGCATTTCGTGTAATGCGGGTTTTTCAGTAAATTCTGAGTTTTTCAGTGCAACTCAATCATATGCTATGTACTACACTGTGCGTTTCTTATATTCTAAGTTTTTCAGTGCAACTCACTCATATACTATGTACTACACTGTGCGTTTCTTATAATCTAAGTTTTTCAGTGCAACTCACTCATATACTATGTACTACACTGTGCGTTTCTTATATTCTAAGTTTTTCAGTGCAACTCACTCATATACTATGTACTACACTGTGCGTTTCTTATATTCTAAGTTTTTCAGTGCAACTCACTCATATACTATGTACTACACTGTGCGTTTCTTATTTTCTAAGTTTTTTAGTGCAACTCACTCATATACTATGTACTACACTGTGCGTTTCTTATATTCTAAGTTTTTCAGTGCAACTCACTCATATACTATGTACTACACTGTGCGTTTCTTATATTCTAAGTTTTTCAGTGCAACTCACTCATATACTATGTACTACACTGTGCATTTCGTGTAATGCGGGTATTTCAGTAAATTCTAAGTTTTTCAGTGCAACTCACTCATATACTATGTACTACACTGTGCGTTTCTTATATTCTAAGTTTTTCAGTGCAACTCACTCATATACTATGTACTACACTGTGCGTTTCTTATATTCTAAGTTTTTCTAGTGCAACTCACTCATATACTATGTACTACACTGTGCGTTTCTTATTTTCTAAGTTTTTCAGTACAACTCACTCATATACTATGTACTACACTGTGCGTTTCTTATAATCTAAGTTTTTCAGTGCAACTCACTCATATACTATGTACTACACTGTGCGTTTCTTATATTCTAAGTTTTTCAGTGCAACTCACTCATATACTATGTACTACACTGTGCGTTTCTTATATTCTAAGTTCTTCAGTGCAACTCACTCATATACTATGTACTACACTGTGCGTTTCTTATTTTCTAAGTTTTTTAGTGCAACTCACTCATATACTATGTACTACACTGTGCGTTTCTTATATTCTAAGTTTTTCAGTGCAACTCACTCATATACTATGTACTACACTGTGCGTTTCTTATATTCTAAGTTTTTCAGTGCAACTCACTCATATACTATGTACTACACTGTGCATTTCGTGTAATGCGGGTATTTCAGTAAATTCTAAGTTTTTCAGTGCAACTCACTCATATACTATGTACTACACTGTGCGTTTCTTATATTCTAAGTTTTTCAGTGCAACTCACTCATATACTATGTACTACACTGTGCGTTTCTTATATTCTAAGTTTTTCTAGTGCAACTCACTCATATACTATGTACTACACTGTGCGTTTCTTATTTTCTAAGTTTTTCAGTGCAACTCACTCATATACTATGTACTACACTGTTCGTTTCTTATATTCTAAGTTTTTCAGTGCAACTCACACATATTCTATGTACTACACTGTGCGTTTCTTATATTCTAAGTTTTTCAGTGCAACTCACTCATATACTATGTATTACACTGTGCGTTTCTTATATTCTAAGTTTTTCAGTGCAACTCACTCATATACTATGTACTACACTGTGCATTTCGTGTAATGCGGGTTTTTCAATAAATTCTAAGTTTTTCAGTGCAACTCACTCATATACTATGTACTACACTGTGCGTTTCTTATATTCTAAGTTTTTCAGTGCAACTCACTCATATACTATGTACTACACTGTGCGTTTCTTATTTTCTAAGTTTTTCAGTGCAACTCACTCATATACTATGTACTACACTGTGCGTTTCTTATATTCTAAGTTTTTCAGTGCAACTCACTCATATACTATGTACTACACTGTGCATTTCCTGTAATGCGGGTTTTTCAGTAAATTCTAAGTTTTTCAGTGCAACTCACTCATATACTAAGTACTACACTGTGCGTTTCTTATATTCTATGTTTTTCAGTGAAACTCACTCATATACTATGTACTACACTGTGCGTTTCTTATATTCTAAGTTTTTCAGTGCAACTCACTCATATACTATGTACTACACTGTGCGTTTCTTATATTCTAAGTTTTTCAGTGCAACTCACTCATATACTATGTACTACACTGTGCGTTTCTTATATTCTAAGTTTTTCAGTGCAACTCACTCATATACTATGTACTACACTGTGCATTTCGTGTAATGCGGGTATTTCAGTAAATTCTAAGTTTTTCAGTGCAACTCACTCATATACTATGTACTACACTGTGCGTTTCTTATATTCTAAGTTTTTCAGTGCAACTCACTCATATACTATGTACTACACTGTGCGTTTCTTATATTCTAAGTTTTTCAGTGCAACTCACTCTTATACTATGTACTACACTGAGCGTTTCTTATATTCTAAGTTTTTCAGTGCAACTCACTCATATACTATGTACTACACTGTGCATTTCGTGTAATGCGGGTTTTTCAGTAAATTCTAAGTTTTTCAGTGCAACTCACTCATATACTATGTACTACACTGTGCGTTTCTTATATTCTATGTTTTTCAGTGCAACTCACTCATATACTATGTACTAAACTGTGTGTTTCTTATATTCTAAGTTTTTCAGTGCAACTCACTCATATACTATGTACTACACTGTGCGTTTCTTATATTCTAAGTTTTTCAGTGCAACTCACTCATATACTATGTACTACACTGTGCGTTTCTTATATTCTAAGTTTTTCAGTGCAACTCACTCATATACTATGTACTACACTGTGCATTTCGTGTAATGCGGGTATTTCAGTAAATTCTAAGTTTTTCAGTGCAACTCACTCATATACTATGTACTACACTGTGCGTTTCTTATATTCTAAGTTTTTCAGTGCAACTCACTCATATACTATGTACTACACTGTGCGTTTCTTATATTCTAAGTTTTTCTAGTGCAACTCACTCATATACTATGTACTACACTGTGCGTTTCTTATTTTCTAAGTTTTTCAGTGCAACTCACTCATATACTATGTACTACACTGTTCGTTTCTTATATTCTAAGTTTTTCAGTGCAACTCACACATATTCTATGTACTACACTGTGCGTTTCTTATTTTCTAAGTTTTTCAGTGCAACTCACTCATATACTATGTACTACACTGTGCATTTCTTATATTCTAAGTTTTTCAGTGCAACTCACTCATATACTATGTACTACACTGTGCATTTCGTGTAATGCGGGTTTTTCAATAAATTCTAAGTTTTTCAGTGCAACTCACTCATATACTATGTACTACACTGTGCGTTTCTTATATTCTAAGTTTTTCAGTGCAACTCACTCATATAATATGTACTACACTGTGCGTTTCTTATTTTCTAAGTTTTTCAGTGCAACTCACTCATATACTATGTACTACACTGTGCGTTTCTTATATTCTAAGTTTTTCAGTGCAACTCACTCATATACTATGTACTACACTGTGCATTTCCTGTAATGCGGGTTTTTCAGTAAATTCTAAGTTTTTCAGTGCAACTCACTCATATACTATGTACTACACTGTGCGTTTCTTATATTCTATGTTTTTAAGTGAAACTCACTCATATACTATGTACTACACTGTGCGTTTCTTATATTCTAAGTTTTTCAGTGCAACTCACTCATATACTACGTACTACACTGTGCGTTTCTTATATTCTAAGTTTTTCAGTGCAACTCACTCATATACTATGTACTACACTGTGCATTTCTTATATTCTAAGTTTTTCAGTGCAACTCACTCATATACTATGTACTACACTGTGCATTTCCTGTAATGCGGGTATTTCAGTAAATTCTAAGTTTTTCAGTGCAACTCACTCATATACTATGTACTACACTGTGCATTTCTTATATTCTAAGTTTTTCAGTGCAACTCACTCATATACTATGTACTACACTGTGCGTTTCTTATATTCTAAGTTTTTCAGTGCAACTCACTCATATACTATGTACTACACTGTGTGTTTCTTATATTCTAAGTTTTTCAGTGCAACTCACTCATATACTATGTACTACACTGTGCGTTTCTTATATTCTAAGTTTTTCAGTGCAACTCACTCATATACTATGTACTACACTGTGCGTTTCTTATTTTCTAAGTTTTTCAGTGCAACTCACTCATATACTATGTACTACACTGTGCATTTCGTGTAATGCGGGTTTTTAAGTAAATTCTTAGTTTTTCAGTGCAACTCACTCATATACTATGTACTACACTGTGCGTTTCTTATATTCTAAGTTTTTCAGTGCAACTCACTCATATACTATGTACTACACTGTGCGTTTCTTATATTCTAAGTTTTTCAGTGCAACTCACTCATATACTATGTACTACACTGTGCGTTTCTTATATTCTAAGTTTTTCAGTGCAACTCACTCATATACTATGTACTACACTGTGCGTTTCTTATAATCTAAGTTTTTCAGTGCAACTCACTCATATACTATGTACTACACTGTGAGTTTCTTATATTCTAAGTTTTTCAGTGCAACTCACTCATATACTATGTACTACACTGAGCGTTTCTTATATTCTAAGTTTTTCAGTGCAACTCACTCATATACTATGTACTACACTGTGCGTTTCTTATTTTCTAAGTTTTTTAGTGCAACTCACTCATATACTATGTACTACACTGTGCGTTTCTTATATTCTAAGTTTTTCAGTGCAACTCACTCATATACTATGTACTACACTGTGCGTTTCTTATATTCTAAGTTTTTCAGTGGAACTCACTCATATACTATGTACTACACTGTGCATTTCGTGTAATGCGGGTATTTCAGTAAATTCTAAGTTTTTCAGTGCAACTCACTCATATACTATGTACTACACTGTGCGTTTCTTATATTCTAAGTTTTTCAGTGCAACTCACTCATATACTATGTACTACACTGTGCGTTTCTTATATTCTAAGTTTTTCTAGTGCAACTCACTCATATACTATGTACTACACTGTGCGTTTCTTATTTTCTAAGTTTTTCTGTGCAACTCACTCATATACTATGTACTACACTGTGCGTTTCTTATAATCTAATTTTTTCAGTGAAACTCACTCATATACTATGTACTACACTGTGCGTTTCTTATATTCTAAGTTTTTCAGTGCAACTCACTCATATACTATGTACTACACTGTGCGTTTCTTATATTCTAAGTTTTTCAGTGCAACTCACTCATATACTATGTACTACACTGTGCGTTTCTTATTTTCTAAGTTTTTTAGTGCAACTCACTCATATACTATGTACTACACTGTGCGTTTCTTATATTCTAAGTTTTTCAGTGCAACTCACTCATATACTATGTACTACACTGTGCGTTTCTTATATTCTAAGTTTTTCAGTGCAACTCACTCATATACTATGTACTACACTGTGCATTTCGTGTAATGCGGGTATTTCAGTAAATTCTAAGTTTTTCAGTGCAACTCACTCATATACTATGTACTACACTGTGCGTTTCTTATATTCTAAGTTTTTCAGTGCAACTCACTCATATACTATGTACTACACTGTGCGTTTCTTATATTCTAAGTTTTTCTAGTGCAACTCACTCATATACTATGTACTACACTGTGCGTTTCTTATTTTCTAAGTTTTTCAGTGCAACTCACTCATATACTATGTACTACACTGTTCGTTTCTTATATTCTAAGTTTTTCAGTGCAACTCACACATATTCTATGTACTACACTGTGCGTTTCTTATATTCTAAGTTTTTCAGTGCAACTCACTCATATACTATGTACTACACTGTGCGTTTCTTATATACTAAGTTTTTCAGTGCAACTCACTCATATACTATGTACTACACTGTGCATTTCGTGTAATGCGGGTTTTTCAATAAATTCTAAGTTTTTCAGTGCAACTCACTCATATACTATGTACTACACTGTGCGTTTCTTATATTCTAAGTTTTTCAGTGCAACTCACTCATATACTATGTACTACACTGTGCGTTTCTTATTTTCTAAGTTTTTCAGTGCAACTCACTCATATACTATGTACTACACTGTGCGTTTCTTATATTCTAAGTTTTTCAGTGCAACTCACTCATATACTATGTACTACACTGTGCATTTCCTGTAATGCGGGTTTTTCAGTAAATTCTAAGTTTTTCAGTGAAACTCACTCATATACTATGTACTACACTGTGCGTTTCTTATATTCTAAGTTTTTCAGTGCAACTCACTCATATACTATGTACTACACTGTGCGTTTCTTATATTCTAAGTTTTTCAGTGCAACTCACTCATATACTATGTACTATACTGTGCGTTTCTTATATTCTAAGTTTTTCAGTGCAACTCACTCATATACTATGTACTACACTGTGCATTTCCTGTAATGCGGGTATTTCAGTAAATTCTAAGTTTTTCAGTGCAACTCACTCATATACTATGTACTACACTGTGCGTTTCTTATATTCTAAGTTTTTCAGTGCAACTCACTCATATACTATGTACTACACTGTGCGTTTCTTATATTATAAGTTTTTCAGTGCAACTCACTCATATACTATGTTCTACACTGTGCGTTTCTTATATTCTAAGTTTTTCAGTGCAACTCACTCATATACTATGTACTACACTGTGCATTTCGTGTAATGCGGGTTTTTCAGTAAATTCTAAGTTTTTCAGTGCAACTCACTCATATACTATGTACTACACTGTGCGTTTCTTATATTCTAATATTTTCAGTGCAACTCACTCATATACTATGTACTACACTGTGCGTTTCTTATATTCTAAGTTTTTCAGTGCAACTCACTCATATACTATGTACTACACTGTGCGTTTCTTATATTCTAAGTTTTTCAGTGCAACTCACTCTTATACTATGTACTACACTGTGCATTTCGTGTAATGCGGGTTTTTCAGTAAATTCTAAGTTTTTCTAGTGCAACTCACTCATATACTATGTACTACACTGTGCGTTTCTTATTTTCTAAGTTTTTCAGTGCAACTCACTCATATACTATGTACTACACTGTTCGTTTCTTATATTCTAAGTTTTTCAGTGCAACTCACACATATTCTATGTACTACACTGTGCGTTTCTTATATTCTAAGTTTTTCAGTGCAACTCACTCATATACTATGTACTACACTGTGCGTTTCTTATATACTAAGTTTTTCAGTGCAACTCACTCATATACTATGTACTACACTGTGCATTTCGTGTAATGCGGGTTTTTCAATAAATTCTAAGTTTTTCAGTGCAACTCACTCATATACTATGTACTACACTGTGCGTTTCTTATATTCTAAGTTTTTCAGTGCAACTCACTCATATACTATGTACTACACTGTGCGTTTCTTATTTTCTAAGTTTTTCAGTGCAACTCACTCATATACTATGTACTACACTGTGCGTTTCTTATATTCTAAGTTTTTCAGTGCAACTCACTCATATACTATGTACTACACTGTGCATTTCCTGTAATGCGGGTTTTTCAGTAAATTCTAAGTTTTTCAGTGAAACTCACTCATATACTATGTACTACACTGTGCGTTTCTTATATTCTAAGTTTTTCAGTGCAACTCACTCATATACTATGTACTACACTGTGCGTTTCTTATATTCTAAGTTTTTCAGTGCAACTCACTCATATACTATGTACTATACTGTGCGTTTCTTATATTCTAAGTTTTTCAGTGCAACTCACTCATATACTATGTACTACACTGTGCATTTCCTGTAATGCGGGTATTTCAGTAAATTCTAAGTTTTTCAGTGCAACTCACTCATATACTATGTACTACACTGTGCGTTTCTTATATTCTAAGTTTTTCAGTGCAACTCACTCATATACTATGTACTACACTGTGCGTTTCTTATATTATAAGTTTTTCAGTGCAACTCACTCATATACTATGTTCTACACTGTGCGTTTCTTATATTCTAAGTTTTTCAGTGCAACTCACTCATATACTATGTACTACACTGTGCATTTCGTGTAATGCGGGTTTTTCAGTAAATTCTAAGTTTTTCAGTGCAACTCACTCATATACTATGTACTACACTGTGCGTTTCTTATATTCTAATATTTTCAGTGCAACTCACTCATATACTATGTACTACACTGTGCGTTTCTTATATTCTAAGTTTTTCAGTGCAACTCACTCATATACTATGTACTACACTGTGCGTTTCTTATATTCTAAGTTTTTCAGTGCAACTCACTCTTATACTATGTACTACACTGTGCATTTCGTGTAATGCGGGTTTTTCAGTAAATTCTAAGTTTTTCAGTGCAACTCACTCATATACTATGTACTACACTGTGCGTTTCTTATATTCTAAGTTTTTCAGTGCAACTCACTCATATACTATGTACTACACTGTGCATTTCTTATATTCTAAGTTTTTCAATGCAACTCACTCATATACTATGTACTACACTGTGCATTTCGTGTAATGCGGGTTTTTCAGTAAATTCTAAGTTTTTCAGTGCAACTCACTCATATACTATGTAGTACACTTTGCGTTTCTTATATTCTAAGTTTTTCAGTGCAATCACTCATATACTATGTACTACACTGTGCGTTTCTTATATTCTAAGTTTTTCAGTGCAACTCACTCATATACTATGTACTACACTGTGCGTTTCTTATATTCTAAGTTTTTCAGTGCAACTCACTCATATACTATGTACTACACTGTGCATTTCGTGTAATGCGGGTTTTTCAGTAAATTCTAAGTTTTTCAGTGCAACTCACTCATATACTATGTACTACACTGTGCGTTTCTTATATTCTAAGTTTTTCAGTGCAACTCACTCATATACTATGTACTACACTGTGCGTTTCTTATATTCTAAGTTTTTCAGTGCAACTCACTCATATACTATGTACTACACTGTGCATTTCGTGTAATGCGGGTATTTCAGTAAATTCTAAGTTTTTCAGTGCAACTCACTCATATACTATGTACTACACTGTGCGTTTCTTATATTCTAAGTTTTTCTAGTGCAACTCACTCATATATTATGTACTACACTGTGCGTTTCTTATTTTCTAAGTTTTTCAGTGCAACTCACTCATATACTATGTACAACACTGTTCGTTTCTTATATTCTAAGTTTTTCAGTGCAACTCACACATATTCTATGTACTACACTGTGCGTTTCTTATATTCTAAGTTTTTCAGTGCAACTCACTCATATACTATGTACTACACTGTGCGTTTCTTATATTCTAAGTTTTTCAGTGCAACTCACTCATATACTATGTACTACACTGTGCATTTCGTGTAATGCGGGTTTTTCAATAAATTCTAAGTTTTTCAGTGCAACTCCTCATATACTATGTACTACACTGTGCGTTTCTTATATTCTAAGTTTTTCAGTGCAACTCACTCATATACTATGTACTACACTGTGCGTTTCTTATTTTCTAAGTTTTTCAGTGCAACTCACTCATATACTATGTACTACACTGTGCGTTTCTTATATTCTAAGTTTTTCAGTGCAACTCACTCATATACTATGTACTACACTGTGCATTTCCTGTAATGCGGGTTTTTCAGTAAATTCTAAGTTTTTCAGTGCAACTCACTCATATACTATGTACTACACTGTGCGTTTCTTATATTCTATGTTTTTCAGTGAAACTCACTCATATACTATGTACTACACTGTGCGTTTCTTATATTCTAAGTTTTTCAGTGCAACTCACTCATATACTATGTACTACACTGTGCGTTTCTTATATTCTAAGTTTTTCAGTGCAACTCACTCATATACTATGTACTACACTGTGCGTTTCTTATATTCTAAGTTTTTCAGTGCAACTCACTCATATACTATGTACTACACTGTGCATTTCGTGTAATGCGGGTTTTTCAGTAAATTCTAAGTTTTTCAGTGCAACTCACTCATATACTATGTACTACACTGTGCGTTTCTTATATTCTAAGTTTTTCAGTGCAACTCACTCATATACTATGTACTACACTGTGCGTTTCTTATATTCTAAGTTTTTCAGTGCAACTCACTCATATACTATGTACTACACTGTGCATTTCTTATATTCTAAGTTTTTCAGTGCAACTCACTCATATACTATGTACTACATGTGCGTTTCTTATATTCTAAGTTTTTCAGTGCAACTCACTCATATACTATGTACTACACTGTGCGTTTCTTATTTTCTAAGTTTTTCAGTGCAACTCACTCATATACTATGTACTACACTGTGCGTTTCTTATATTCTAAGTTTTTCAGTGCAACTCACTCTTATACTATGTACTACACTGAGCGTTTCTTATATTCTAAGTTTTTCAGTGCAACTCACTCATATACTATGTACTACACTGTGCATTTCGTGTAATGCGGGTTTTTCAGTAAATTCTAAGTTTTTCAGTGCAACTCACTCATATACTATGTACTACACTGTGCGTTTCTTATATTCTATGTTTTTCAGTGCAACTCACTCATATACTATGTACTAAACTGTGTGTTTCTTATATTCTAAGTTTTTCAGTGCAACTCACTCATATACTATGTACTACACTGTGCGTTTCTTATATTCTAAGTTTTTCAGTGCAACTCACTCATATACTATGTACTACACTGTGCGTTTCTTATATTATAAGTTTTTCAGTGCAACTCACTCATATACTATGTTCTACACTGTGCGTTTCTTATATTCTAAGTTTTTCAGTGCAACTCACTCATATACTATGTACTACACTGTGCATTTCGTGTAATGCTTGTTTTTCAGTAAATTCTAAGTTTTTCAGTGCAACTCACTCATATACTATGTACTACACTGTGCGTTTCTTATATTCTAATATTTTCAGTGCAACTCACTCATATACTATGTACTACACTGTGCGTTTCTTATATTCTAAGTTTTTCAGTGCAACTCACTCATATACTATGTACTACACTGTGCGTTTCTTATATTCTAAGTTTTTCAGTGCAACTCACTCTTATACTATGTACTACACTGTGCATTTCGTGTAATGCGGGTTTTTCAGTAAATTCTAAGTTTTTCAGTGCAACTCACTCATATACTATGTACTACACTGTGCGTTTCTTATATTCTAAGTTTTTCAGTGCAACTCACTCATATAATATGTACTACACTGTGCATTTCTTATATTCTAAGTTTTTCAATGCAACTCACTCATATACTATGTACTACACTGTGCATTTCGTGTAATGCGGGTTTTTCAGTAAATTCTAAGTTTTTCAGTGCAACTCACTCATATATTATGTAGTACACTTTGCGTTTCTTATATTCTAAGTTTTTCAGTGCAATCACTCATATACTATGTACTACACTGTGCGTTTCTTATATTCTAAGTTTTTCAGTGCAACTCACTCATATACTATGTACTACACTGTGCGTTTCTTATATTCTAAGTTTTTCAGTGCAACTCACTCATATACTATGTACTACACTGTGCATTTCGTGTAATGCGGGTTTTTCAGTAAATTCTAAGTTTTTCAGTGCAACTCACTCATATACTATGTACTACACTGTGCGTTTCTTATATTCTAAGTTTTTCAGTGCAACTCACTCATATACTATGTACTACATTGTGCATTTCGTGTAATGCGGGTTTTTCAGTAAATTCTTAGTTTTTGAGTGCAACTCACTCATATACTATGTACTACACTGTGCGTTTCTTATATTCTAAGTTTTTCAGTGCAACTCACTCATATACTATGTACTACACTGTGCGTTTCTTATATTCTAAGTTTTTCAGTGCAACTCACTCATATACTATGTACTACACTGTGCGTTTCTTATATTCTAAGTTTTTCTAGTGCAACTCACTCATATACTATGTACTACACTGTGCGTTTCTTATTTTCTAAGTTTTTCAGTGCAACTCACTCATATACTATGTACTACACTGTAAGTTTCTTATATTCTAAGTTTTTCAGTGCAACTCACTCATATGCTATGTACTACACTGTGCGTTTCTTATATTCTAAGTTTTTCAGTGCAACTCACTCATATACTATGTAATACACTGTGCGTTTCTTATAATCTAAGTTTTTCAGTGCAACTCACTCATATACTATGTACTACACTGTGCGTTTCTTATATTCTAAGTTTTTCAGTGCAACTCACTCATATACTATGTACTACACTGTGCGTTTCTTATATTCTAAGTTTTTCAGTGCAACTCACTCATATACTATGTACTACACTGTGCGTTTCTTATATTCTATGTTTTTCAGTGCAACTCACTCATATGCTATGTACTACACTGTGCGTTTCTTATATTCTAAGTTTTTCAGTGCAACTCACTCATATACTATGTACTACACTGTGGGTTTCATATATTCTAAGTTTTTCAGTGCAACTCACTCATATACTATGTACTACACTGTGCGTTTCTTATATTCTAAGTTTTTCAGTGCAACTCACTCATATACTATGTACTACACTGTGCGTTTCTTATATTCTAAGTTTTTCAGTGCAACTCACTCATATACTATGTACTACACTGTGCATTTCGTGTAATGCGGGATTTCAGTAAATTCTAAGTTTTTCAGTGCAACTCACTCATATACTATGTACTACACTGTGCGTTTCTTATATTCTAAGTTTTTCAGTGCAACTCACTCATATACTATGTACTACACTGTGCGTTTCTTATATTATAAGTTTTTCAGTGCAACTCACTCATATACTATGTACTACACTGTGCGTTTCTTATATTCTAAGTTTTTCAGTGCAACTCACTCATATACTATGTACTACACTGTGCGTTTCTTATTTTCTAAGTTTTTCAGTGCAACTCACTCATATACTATGTACTACACTGTGCGTTTCTTATATTCTAAGTTTTTCAGTGCAACTCACTCATATACTATGTACTACATTGTGTGTTTCTTATATTATAAGTTTTTCAGTGCAACTCACTCATATACTATGTTCTACACTGTGCGTTTCTTATATTCTAAGTTTTTCAGTGCAACTCCCTCATATACTATGTACTACACTGTGCATTTCGTGTAATGCGGGTTTTTCAGTAAATTCTAAGTTTTTCAGTGCAACTCACTCATATACTATGTACTACACTGTGCGTTTCTTATATTCTAATATTTTCAGTGCAACTCACTCATATACTATGTACTACACTGTGCGTTTCTTATATTCTAAGTTTTTCAGTGCAACTCACTCATATACTATGTACTACACTGTGCGTTTCTTATATTCTAAGTTTTTCAGTGCAACTCACTCTTATACTATGTACTACACTGTGCATTTCGTGTAATGCGGGTTTTTCAGTAAATTCTAAGTTTTTCAGTGCAACTCACTCATATACTATGTACTACACTGTGCGTTTCTTATATTCTAAGTTTTTCAGTGCAACTCACTCATATACTATGTACTACACTGTGCATTTCTTATATTCTAAGTTTTTCAATGCAACTCACTCATATACTATGTACTACACTGTGCATTTCGTGTAATGCGGGTTTTTCAGTAAATTCTTAGTTTTTGAGTGCAACTCACTCATATACTATGTACTACACTGTGCGTTTCTTATATTCTAAGTTTTTCAGTGCAACTCACTCATATACTATGTACTACACTGTGCGTTTCTTATATTCTAAGTTTTTCAGTGCAACTCACTCATATACTATGTACTACACTGTGCGTTTCTTATATTCTAAGTTTTTCTAGTGCAACTCACTCATATACTATGTACTACACTGTGCGTTTCTTATTTTCTAAGTTTTTCAGTGCAACTCACTCATATACTATGTACTACACTGTAAGTTTCTTATATTCTAAGTTTTTCAGTGCAACTCACTCATATGCTATGTATTACACTGTGCGTTTCTTATATTCTAAGTTTTTCAGTGCAACTCACTCATATACTATGTAATACACTGTGCGTTTCTTATAATCTAAGTTTTTCAGTGCAACTCACTCATATACTATGTACTACACTGTGCGTTTCTTATATTCTAAGTTTTTCAGTGCAACTCACTCATATACTATGTACTACACTGTGCGTTTCTTATATTCTAAGTTTTTCAGTGCAACTCACTCATATACTATGTACTACACTGTGCGTTTCTTATATTCTAAGTTTTTCAGTGCAACTCACTCATATACTATGTACTACACTGTGCGTTTCTTATTTTCTAAGTTTTTCAGTGCAACTCACTCATATACTATGTACTACACTGTGCGTTTCTTATATTCTAAGTTTTTCAGTGCAACTCACTCATATACTATGTACTACACTGTGCATTTCCTGTAATGCGGGTTTTTCAGTAAATTCTAAGTTTTTCAGTGCAACTCACTCATATACTATGTACTACACTGTGCGTTTCTTATATTCTATGTTTTTCAGTGCAACTCACTCATATGCTATGTACTACACTGTGCGTTTCTTATATTCTAAGTTTTTCAGTGCAACTCACTCATATACTATGTACTACACTGTGGGTTTCATATATTCTAAGTTTTTCAGTGCAACTCACTCATATACTATGTACTACACTGTGCGTTTCTTATATTCTAAGTTTTTCAGTGCAACTCACTCATATACTATGTACTACACTGTGCGTTTCTTATATTCTAAGTTTTTCAGTGCAACTCACTCATATACTATGTACTACACTGTGCATTTCGTGTAATGCGGGTATTTCAGTAAATTCTAAGTTTTTCAGTGCAACTCACTCATATACTATATACTACACTGTGCGTTTCTTATATTCTAAGTTTTTCAGTGCAACTCACTCATATACTATGTACTACACTGTGCGTTTCTTATATTATAAGTTTTTCAGTGCAACTCACTCATATACTATGTACTACACTGTGCGTTTCTTATATTCTAAGTTTTTCAGTGCAACTCACTCATATACTATGTACTACACTGTGCGTTTCTTATTTTCTAAGTTTTTCAGTGCAACTCACTCATATACTATGTACTACACTGTGCGTTTCTTATATTCTAAGTTATTCAGTGCAACTCACTCTTATACTATGTACTACACTGAGCGTTTCTTATATTCTAAGTTTTTCAGTGCAACTCACTCATATACTATGTACTACACTGTGCATTTCGTGTAATGCGGGTTTTTCAGTAAATTCTATGTTTTTCAGTGCAACTCACTCATATACTATGTACTACACTGTGCGTTTCTTATATTCTATGTTTTTCAGTGCAACTCACTCATATACTATGTACTACACTGTGCGTTTCTTATATTCTAAGTTTTTCAGTGCAACTCACTCATATACTATGTACTACACTGTGCGTTTCTTATATTCTAAGTTTTTCTAGTGCAACTCACTCATATACTATATACTACACTGTGCGTTTCTTATTTTCTAAGTTTTTCAGTGCAACTCACTCATATACTATGTACTACACTGTAAGTTTCTTATATTCTAAGTTTTTCAGTGCAACTCACTCATATGCTATGTACTACACTGTGCGTTTCTTATATTCTAAGTTTTTCAGTGCAACTCACTCATATACTATGTAATACACTGTGCGTTTCTTATAATCTAAGTTTTTCAGTGCAACTCACTCATATACTATGTACTACACTGTGCGTTTCTTATATTCTAAGTTTTTCAGTGCAACTCACTCATATACTATGTACTACACTGTGCGTTTCTTATATTCTAAGTTTTTCAGTGCAACTCACTCATATACTATGTACTACACTGTGCGTTTCTTATATTCTAAGTTTTTCAGTGCAACTCACTCATATACTATGTACTACACTGTGCGTTTCTTATTTTCTAAGTTTTTCAGTGCAACTCACTCATATACTATGTACTACACTGTGCGTTTCTTATATTCTAAGTTTTTCAGTGCAACTCACTCATATACTATGTACTACACTGTGCATTTCCTGTAATGCGGGTTTTTCAGTAAATTCTAAGTTTTTCAGTGCAACTCACTCATATACTATGTACTACACTGTGCGTTTCTTATATTCTATGTTTTTCAGTGCAACTCACTCATATGCTATGTACTACACTGTGCATTTCTTATATTCTAAGTTTTTCAGTGCAACTCACTCATATACTATGTACTACACTGTGGGTTTCATATATTCTAAGTTTTTCAGTGCAACTCACTCATATACTATGTACTACACTGTGCGTTTCTTATATTCTAAGTTTTTCAGTGCAACTCACTCATATACTATGTACTACACTGTGCGTTTCTTATATTCTAAGTTTTTCAGTGCAACTCACTCATATACTATGTACTACACTGTGCATTTCGTGTAATGCGGGTATTTCAGTAAATTCTAAGTTTTTCAGTGCAACTCACTCATATACTATATACTACACTGTGCGTTTCTTATATTCTAAGTTTTTCAGTGCAACTCACTCATATACTATGTACTACACTGTGCGTTTCTTATATTATAAGTTTTTCAGTGCAACTCACTCATATACTATGTACTACACTGTGCGTTTCTTATATTCTAAGTTTTTCAGTGCAACTCACTCATATACTATGTACTACACTGTGCGTTTCTTATTTTCTAAGTTTTTCAGTGCAACTCACTCATATACTATGTACTACACTGTGCGTTTCTTATATTCTAAGTTATTCAGTGCAACTCACTCTTATACTATGTACTACACTGAGCGTTTCTTATATTCTAAGTTTTTCAGTGCAACTCACTCATATACTATGTACTACACTGTGCATTTCGTGTAATGCGGGTTTTTCAGTAAATTCTATGTTTTTCAGTGCAACTCACTCATATACTATGTACTACACTGTGCGTTTCTTATATTCTATGTTTTTCAGTGCAACTCACTCATATACTATGTACTACACTGTGCGTTTCTTATATTCTAAGTTTTTCAGTGCAACTCACTCATATCCTATGTACTACACTGTGCGTTTCTTATATTCTAAGTTTTTCAGTGCAACTCACTCATATACTATGTACTACACTGTGCGTTTCTTATATTCTAAGTTTTTCAGTGCAACTCACTCATATACTATGTACTACATTGTGTGTTTCTTATATTATAAGTTTTTCAGTGCAACTCACTCATATACTATGTTCTACACTGTGCGTTTCTTATATTCTAAGTTTTTCAGTGCAACTCCCTCATATACTATGTACTACACTGTGCATTTCGTGTAATGCGGGTTTTTCAGTAAATTCTAAGTTTTTCAGTGCAACTCACTCATATACTATGTACTACACTGTGCGTTTCTTATATTCTAATATTTTCAGTGCAACTCACTCATATACTATGTACTACACTGTGCGTTTCTTATATTCTAAGTTTTTCAGTGCAACTCACTCATATACTATGTACTACACTGTGCGTTTCTTATATTCTAAGTTTTTCAGTGCAACTCACTCTTATACTATGTACTACACTGTGCATTTCGTGTAATGCGGGTTTTTCAGTAAATTCTAAGTTTTTCAGTGCAACTCACTCATATACTATGTACTACACTGTGCGTTTCTTATATTCTAAGTTTTTCAGTGCAACTCACTCATATACTATGTACTACACTGTGCATTTCTTATATTCTAAGTTTTTCAATGCAACTCACTCATATACTATGTACTACACTGTGCATTTCGTGTAATGCGGGTTTTTCAGTAAATTCTAAGTTTTTCAGTGCAACTCACTCATATACTATGTAGTACACTTTGCGTTTCTTATATTCTAAGTTTTTCAGTGCAATCACTCATATACTATGTACTACACTGTGCGTTTCTTATATTCTAAGTTTTTCTAGTGCAACTCACTCATATACTATGTACTACACTGTGCGTTTCTTATTTTCTAAGTTTTTCAGTGCAACTCACTCATATACTATGTACTACACTGTAAGTTTCTTATATTCTAAGTTTTTCAGTGCAACTCACTCATATGCTATGTACTACACTGTGCGTTTCTTATATTCTAAGTTTTTCAGTGCAACTCACTCATATACTATGTAATACACTGTGCGTTTCTTATAATCTAAGTTTTTCAGTGCAACTCACTCATATACTATGTACTACACTGTGCGTTTCTTATATTCTAAGTTTTTCAGTGCAACTCACTCTTATACTATGTACTACACTGTGCGTTTCTTATATTCTAAGTTTTTCAGTGCAACTCACTCATATACTATGTACTACACTGTGCGTTTCTTATATTCTAAGTTTTTCAGTGCAACTCACTCATATACTATGTACTACACTGTGCGTTTCTTATTTTCTAAGTTTTTCAGTGCAACTCACTCATATACTATGTACTACACTGTGCGTTTCTTATATTCTAAGTTTTTCAGTGCAACTCACTCATATACTATGTACTACACTGTGCATTTCCTGTAATGCGGGTTTTTCAGTAAATTCTAAGTTTTTCAGTGCAACTCACTCATATACTATGTACTACACTGTGCGTTTCTTATATTCTATGTTTTTCAGTGCAACTCACTCATATGCTATGTACTACACTGTGCGTTTCTTATATTCTAAGTTTTTCAGTGCAACTCACTCATATACTATGTACTACACTGTGGGTTTCATATATTCTAAGTTTTTCAGTGCAACTCACTCATATACTATGTACTACACTGTGCGTTTCTTATATTCTAAGTTTTTCAGTGCAACTCACTCATATACTATGTACTACACTGTGCGTTTCTTATATTCTAAGTTTTTCAGTGCAACTCACTCATATACTATGTACTACACTGTGCATTTCGTGTAATGCGGGTATTTCAGTAAATTCTAAGTTTTTCAGTGCAACTCACTCATATACTATATACTACACTGTGCGTTTCTTATATTCTAAGTTTTTCAGTGCAACTCACTCATATACTATGTACTACACTGTGCGTTTCTTATATTATAAGTTTTTCAGTGCAACTCACTCATATACTATGTACTACACTGTGCGTTTCTTATATTCTAAGTTTTTCAGTGCAACTCACTCATATACTATGTACTACACTGTGCGTTTCTTATTTTCTAAGTTTTTCAGTGCAACTCACTCATATACTATGTACTACACTGTGCGTTTCTTATATTCTAAGTTATTCAGTGCAACTCACTCTTATACTATGTACTACACTGAGCGTTTCTTATATTCTAAGTTTTTCAGTGCAACTCACTCATATACTATGTACTACACTGTGCATTTCGTGTAATGCGGGTTTTTCAGTAAATTCTATGTTTTTCAGTGCAACTCACTCATATACTATGTACTACACTGTGCGTTTCTTATATTCTATGTTTTTCAGTGCAACTTACTCATATACTATGTACTACACTGTGCGTTTCTTATATTCTAAGTTTTTCAGTGCAACTCACTCATATCCTATGTACTACACTGTGCGTTTCTTATATTCTAAGTTTTTCAGTGCAACTCACTCATATACTATGTACTACACTGTGCGTTTCTTATATTCTAAGTTTTTCAGTGCAACTCACTCATATACTATGTACTACATTGTGTGTTTCTTATATTATAAGTTTTTCAGTGCAACTCACTCATATACTATGTTCTACACTGTGCGTTTCTTATATTCTAAGTTTTTCAGTGCAACTCCCTCATATACTATGTACTACACTGTGCATTTCGTGTAATGCGGGTTTTTCAGTAAATTCTAAGTTTTTCAGTGCAACTCACTCATATACTATGTACTACACTGTGCGTTTCTTATATTCTAAGTTTTTCAGTGCAACTCACTCATATACTATGTACTACACTGTGCATTTCTTATATTCTAAGTTTTTCAATGCAACTCACTCATATACTATGTACTACACTGTGCATTTCGTGTAATGCGGGTTTTTCAGTAAATTCTAAGTTTTTCAGTGCAACTCACTCATATACTATGTAGTACACTTTGCGTTTCTTATATTCTAAGTTTTTCAGTGCAATCACTCATATACTATGTACTACACTGTGCGTTTCTTATATTCTAAGTTTTTCAGTGCAACTCACTCATATACTATGTACTACACTGTGCGTTTCTTATATTCTAAGTTTTTCAGTGCAACTCACTCATATACTATGTACTACACTGTGCATTTCGTGTAATGCGGGTTTTTCAGTAAATTCTAAGTTTTTCAGTGCAACTCACTCATATACTATGTACTACACTGTGCGTTTCTTATATTCTAAGTTTTTCAGTGCAACTCACTCATATACTATGTACTACACTGTGCATTTCGTGTAATGCGGGTTTTTCAGTAAATTCTTAGTTTTTCAGTGCAACTCACTCATATACTATGTACTACTCTGTGCGTTTCTTATATTCTAAGTTTTTCAGTGCAACTCACTCATATACTATGTACTACACTGTGCGTTTCTTATATTCTAAGTTTTTCAGTGCAACTCACTCATATACTATGTACTACACTGTGCGTTTCTTATATTCTAATTTTTCTAGTGCAACTCACTCATATATTATGTACTACACTGTGCGTTTCTTATTTTCTAAGTTTTTCAGTGCAACTCACTCATATACTATGTACTACACTGTAAGTTTCTTATATTCTAAGTTTTTCAGTGCAACTCACTCATATGCTATGTACTACACTGTGCGTTTCTTATATTCTAAGTTTTTCAGTGCAACTCACTCATATACTATGTAATACACTGTGCGTTTCTTATAATCTAAGTTTTTCAGTGCAACTCACTCATATACTATGTACTACACTGTGCGTTTCTTATATTCTAAGTTTTTCAGTGCAACTCACTCATATACTATGTACTACACTGTGCGTTTCTTATATTCTAAGTTTTTCAGTGCAACTCACTCATATACTATGTACTACACTGTGCGTTTCTTATATTCTAAGTTTTTCAGTGCAACTCACTCATATACTATGTACTACACTGTGCGTTTCTTATATTCTAAGTTTTTCAGTGCAACTCACTCATATACTATGTACTACACTGTGCATTTCCTGTAATGCGGGTTTTTCAGTAAATTCTAAGTTTTTCAGTGCAACTCACTCATATACTATGTACTACACTGTGCGTTTCTTATATTCTATGTTTTTCAGTGCAACTCACTCATATGCTAGGTACTACACTGTGCGTTTCTTATATTCTAAGTTTTTCAGTGCAACTCACTCATATACTATGTACTACACTGTGGGTTTCATATATTCTAAGTTTTTCAGTGCAACTCACTCATATACTATGTACTACACTGTGCGTTTCTTATATTCTAAATTTTTCAGTGCAACTCACTCATATACTATGTACTACACTGTGCGTTTCTTATATTCTAAGTTTTTCAGTGCAACTCACTCATATACTATGTACTATACTGTGCATTTCTTATATTCTAAGTTTTTCAGTGCAACTCACTCATATACTATGTACTACACTGTGCGTTTCTTATATTCTAAGTTTTTCAGTGCAACTCACTCATATACTATGTACTACACTGTGCGTTTCTTATATTCTAAGTTTTTCAGTACAACTCACTCATATACTATGTACTACACTGTGCATTTCGTGTAATGCGGGTATTTCAGTAAATTCTAAGTTTTTCAGTGCAACTCACTCATATACTATGTACTACACTGTGCGTTTCTTATATTCTAAGTTTTTCAGTGCAACTCACTCATATACTATGTACTACACTGTGCGTTTCTTATATTCTAAGTTTTTCTAGTGCAACTCACTCATATACTATGTACTACACTGTGCGTTTCTTATATTCTAAGTTTTTCAGTGCAACTCACTCATATACTATGTACTACACTGTGCATTTCGTGTAATGCGGGTTTTTCAGTAAATTCTAAGTTTTTCAGTGCAACTCACTCATATACTATGTACTACACTGTGCGTTTCTTATATTCTATGTTTTTCAGTGCAACTCACTCATATACTATGTACTACACTGTGCGTTTCTTATATTCTAAGTTTTTCAGTGCAACTCACTCATATACTATGTACTACACTGTGCGTTTCTTATATTCTAAGTTTTTCAGTGCAACTCACTCATATACTATGTACTACACTGTGCGTTTCTTATATTCTAAGTTTTTCAGTGCAACTCACTCATATACTATGTACTACACTGTGCGTTTCTTATATTATAAGTTTTTCAGTGCAACTCACTCATATACTATGTTCTACACTGTGCGTTTCTTATATTCTAAGTTTTTCAGTGCAACTCACTCATATACTATGTACTACACTGTGCATATCGTGTAATGCGGGTTTTTCAGTAAATTCTAAGTTTTTCAGTGCAACTCACTAATATACTATGTACTACACTGTGCGTTTCTTATATTCTAATATTTTCAGTGCAACTCACTCATATACTATGTACTACACTGTGCGTTTCTTATATTCTAAGGTTTTCAGTGCAACTCACTCATATACTATGTACTACACTGTGCGTTTCTTATATTCTAAGTTTTTCAGTGCAACTCACTCTTATACTATGTACTACACTGTGCATTTCGTGTAATGCGGGTTTTTCAGTAAATTCTAAGTTTTTCAGTGCAACTCACTCATATACTATGTACTACACTTTATGTTTCTTATATTCTAAGTTTTTCAGTGCAATCACTCATATACTATGTACTACACTGTGCGTTTCATATATTCTAAGTTTTTCCGTGCAACTCACTCATATACTATGTACTACACTGTGCGTTTCTTATATTCTAAGTTTTTCAGTGCAACTCACTCATATACTATGTACTACACTGTGCATTTCGTGTAATGCGGGTTTTTCAGTAAATTCTAGTTTTTCAGTGCAACTCACTCATATACTATGTACTACACTGTGCGTTTCTTATATTCTAAGTTTTTCAGTGCAACTCACTCATATACTATGTACTACACTGTGCATTTCGTGTAATGCGGGTTTTTCAGTAAATTCTTAGTTTTTCAGTGCAACTCACTCATATACTATGTACTACACTGTGCGTTTCTTATATTCTAAGTTTTTCAGTGCAACTCACTCATATACTATGTACTACACTGTGCGTTTCTTATATTCTAAGTTTTTCAGTGCAACTCACTCATATACTATGTACTACACTGTGCATTTCGTGTAATGCGGGTTTTTCAGTAAATTCTTAGTTTTTCAGTGCAACTCACTCATATACTATGTACTACTCTGTGCGTTTCTTATATTCTAAGTTTTTCAGTGCAACTCACTCATATACTATGTACTACACTGTGCGTTTCTTATATTCTAAGTTTTTCAGTGCAACTCACTCATATACTATGTACTACACTGTGCGTTTCTTATATTCTAAGTTTTTCTAGTGCAACTCACTCATATACTATGTACTACACTGTGCGTTTCTTATTTTCTAAGTTTTTCAGTGCAACTCACTCATATACTAGGTACTACACTGTAAGTTTCTTATATTCTAAGTTTTTCAGTGCAACTCACTCATATGCTATGTACTACACTGTGCGTTTCTTATATTCTAAGTTTTTCAGTGCAACTCACTCATATACTATGTAATACACTGTGCGTTTCTTATAATCTAAGTTATTCAGTGCAACTCACTCATATACTATGTACTACACTGTGCGTTTCTTATATTCTAAGTTTTTCAGTGCAACTCACTCATATACTATGTACTACACTGTGCGTTTCTTATATTCTAAGTTTTTCAGTGCAACTCACTCATATACTATGTACTACACTGTGCGTTTCTTATTTTCTAAGTTTTTCAGTGCAACTCACTCATATACTATGTACTACACTGTGCGTTTCTTATATTCTAAGTTTTTCAGTGCAACTCACTCATATACTATGTACTACACTGTGCATTTCGTGTAATGCGGGTATTTCAGTAAATTCTAAGTTTTTCAGTGCAACTCACTCATATACTATGTACTACACTGTGCGTTTCTTATATTCTAAGTTTTTCAGTGCAACTCACTCATATACTATGTACTACACTGTGCGTTTCTTATATTCTAAGTTTTTCTAGTGCAACTCACTCATATACTATGTACTACACTGTGCGTTTCTTATATTCTAAGTTTTTCAGTGCAACTCACTCATATACTATGTACTACACTGTGCATTTCGTGTAATGCGGGTTTTTCAGTAAATTCTAAGTTTTTCACTGCAACTCACTCATATACTATATACTACACTGTGCATTTCTTATATTCTAAGTTTTTCAGTGCAACTCACTCATATACTATGTACTACACTGTGCATTTCTTATATTCTAAGTTTTTCAGTGCAACTCACTCATATACTATGTACTACACTGTGCGTTTCTTATATTCTAAGTTTTTCAGTGCAACTCACTCATATACTATGTACTACACTGTGCGTTTCTTATATTCTAAGTTTTTCAGTACAACTCACTCATATACTATGTACTACACTGTGCATTTCGTGTAATGCGGGTATTTCAGTAAATTCTAAGTTTTTCAGTGCAACTCACTCATATACTATGTACTACACTGTGCGTTTCTTATATTCTAAGTTTTTCAGTGCAACTCACTCATATACTATGTACTACACTGTGCGTTTCTTATATTCTAAGTTTTTCTAGTGCAACTCACTCATATACTATGTACTACACTGTGCGTTTCTTATATTCTAAGTTTTTCAGTGCAACTCACTCATATACTATGTACTACACTGTGCATTTCGTGTAATGCGGGTTTTTCAGTAAATTCTAAGTTTTTCAGTGCAACTCACTCATATACTATGTACTACACTGTGCGTTTCTTATATTCTATGTTTTTCAGTGCAACTCACTCATATACTATGTACTACACTGTGCGTTTCTTATATTCTAAGTTTTTCAGTGCAACTCACTCATATACTATGTACTACACTGTGCGTTTCTTATATTCTAAGTTTTTCAGTGCAACTCACTCATATACTATGTACTACACTGTGCGTTTCTTATATTCTAAGTTTTTCAGTGCAACTCACTCATATACTATGTACTACACTGTGCGTTTCTTATATTATAAGTTTTTCAGTGCAACTCACTCATATACTATGTTCTACACTGTGCGTTTCTTATATTCTAAGTTTTTCAGTGCAACTCACTCATATACTATGTACTACACTGTGCATTTCGTGTAATGCGGGTTTTTCAGTAAATTCTAAGTTTTTCAGTGCAACTCACTCATATACTATGTACTACACTGTGCGTTTCTTATATTCTAATATTTTCAGTGCAACTCACTCATATACTATGTACTACACTGTGCGTTTCTTATATTCTAAGGTTTTCAGTGCAACTCACTCATATACTATGTACTACACTGTGCGTTTCTTATATTCTAAGTTTTTCAGTGCAACTCACTCTTATACTATGTACTACACTGTGCATTTCGTGTAATGCGGGTTTTTCAGTAAATTCTAAGTTTTTCAGTGCAACTCACTCATATACTATGTACTACACTGTGCGTTTCTTATATTCTAAGTTTTTCAGTGCAACTCACTCATATACTATGTACTACACTGTGCACTTCTTATATTCTAAGTTTTTCAATGCAACTCACTCATATACTATGTACTACACTGTGCATTTCGTGTAATGCGGGTTTTTCAGTAAATTCTAAGTTTTTCAGTGCAACTCACTCATATACTATGTAGTACACTTTGCGTTTCTTATATTCTAAGTTTTTCAGTGCAATCACTCTTATACTATGTACTACACTGTGCGTTTCATATATTCTAAGTTTTTCCGTGCAACTCACTCATATACTATGTACTACACTGTGCGTTTCTTATATTCTAAGTTTTTCAGTGCAACTCACTCATATACTATGTACTACACTGTGCATTTCGTGTAATGCGGGTTTTTCAGTAAATTCTAAGTTTTTCAGTGCAACTCACTCATATACTATGTACTACAGTGTGCGTTTCTTATATTCTAAGTTTTTCAGTGCAACTCACTCATATACTATGTACTACACTGTGCATTTCGTGTAATGCGGGTTTTTCAGTAAATTCTTAGTTTTTCAGTGCAACTCACTCATATACTATGTACTACACTGTGCGTTTCTTATATTCTAAGTTTTTCAGTGCAACTCACTCATATACTATGTACTACACTGTGCGTTTCTTATATTCTAAGTTTTTCAGTGCAACTCACTCATATACTATGTACTACACTGTGCATTTCGTGTAATGCGGGTTTTTCAGTAAATTCTTAGTTTTTCAGTGCAACTCACTCATATACTATGTACTACTCTGTGCGTTTCTTATATTCTAAGTTTTTCAGTGCAACTCACTCATATACTATGTACTACACTGTGCGTTTCTTATATTCTAAGTTTTTCAGTGCAACTCACTCATATACTATGTACTACACTGTGCGTTTCTTATATTCTAAGTTTTTCTAGTGCAACTCACTCATATACTATGTACTACACTGTGCGTTTCTTATTTTCTAAGTTTTTCAGTGCAACTCACTCATATACTATGTACTACACTGTAAGTTTCTTATATTCTAAGTTTTTCAGTGCAACTCACTCATATGCTATGTACTACACTGTGCGTTTCTTATATTCTAAGTTTTTCAGTGCAACTCACTCATATACTATGTACTACACTGTGCGTTTCTTATAATCTAAGTTTTTCAGTGCAACTCACTCATATACTATGTACTACACTGTGCGTTTCTTATATTCTAAGTTTTTCAGTGCAACTCACTCATATACTATGTACTACACTGTGCGTTTCTTATATTCTAAGTTTTTCAGTGCAACTCACTCATATACTATGTACTACACTGTGCGTTTCTTATATTCTAAGTTTTTCAGTGCAACTCACTCATATACTATGTACTAAACTGTGCGTTTCTTATTTTCTAAGTTTTTCAGTGCAACTCACTCATATACTATGTACTACACTGTGCGTTTCTTATATTCTAAGTTTTTCAGTGCAACTCACTCATATACTATGTACTACACTGTGCATTTCGTGTAATGCGGGTATTTCAGTAAATTCTAAGTTTTTCAGTGCAACTCACTCATATACTATGTACTACACTGTGCGTTTCTTATATTCTAAGTTTTTCAGTGCAACTCACTCATATACTATGTACTACACTGTGCGTTTCTTATATTCTAAGTTTTTCAGTGCAACTCACTCATATACTATGTACTACACTGTGCGTTTCTTATATTCTAAGTTTTTCAGTGCAACTCACTCATATACTATGTACTACACTGTGCATTTCGTGTAATGCGGGTTTTTCAGTAAATTCTAAGTTTTTCAATGCAACTCACTCATATACTATGTACTACACTGTGCGTTTTTATATTCTATGTTTTTCAGTGCAACTCACTCATATGCTATGTACTACACTGTGCGTTTCTTATATTCTAATTTTTTCAGTGCAACTCACTCATATACTATGTACTACACTGTGGGTTTCATATATTCTAAGTTTTTCAGTGCAACTCACTCATATGCTATGTACTACACTGTGCGTTTCTTATATTCTAAGTTTTTCAGTGCAACTCACTCATATACTATGTACTACACTGTGCGTTTCTTATATTCTAAGTTTTTCAGTGCAACTCACTCATATACTATGTACTACACTGTGCGTTTCTTATATTCTAAGTTTTTCAGTGCAACTCACTCATATACTATGTACTACACTGTGCGTTTCTTATATTCTAAGTTTTTCAGTGCAACTCACTCATATACTATGTACTACACTGTGCGTTTCTTATATTCTAATATTTTCAGTGCAACTCACTCATATACTATGTACTACACTGTGCATTTCTTATATTCTAAGTTTTTCAGTGCAACTCACTCATATACTATGTACTACACTGTGCGTTTCTTATATTCTAAGTTTTTCAGTGCAACTCACTCATATACTATGTACTACACTGTGCGTTTCTTATATTCTAAGTTTTTCAGTGCAACTCACTCATATACTATGTACTACACTGTGCGTTTCTTATATTCTAAGTTTTTCAGTGCAACTCACTCATATACTATGTACTACACTGTGCGTTTCTTATATTCTAAGTTTTTCAATGCAACTCACTCATATACTATGTACTACACTGTGCGTTTCTTATTTTCTAAGTTTTTCAGTGCAACTCACTCATATACTATGTACTACACTGTGCGTTTTTTATATTCTAAGTTTTTCAGTGCAACTCACTCTTATACTATGTACTACACTGAGCGTTTCTTATATTCTAAGTTTTTCAGTGCAACTCACTCATATACTATGTACTACACTGTGCATTTCGTGTAATGCGGGTTTTTCAGTAAATTCTAAGTTTTTCAGTGCAACTCACTCATATACTATGTACTACACTGTAAGTTTCTTATATTCTAAGTTTTTCAGTGCAACTCACTCATATGCTATGTACTACACTGTGCGTTTCTTATATTCTAAGTTTTTCAGTGCAACTCACTCATATACTATGTACTACACTGTGCGTTTCTTATATTCTAAGTTTTTCAGTGCAACTCACTCATATACTATGTACTACACTGTGCGTTTCTTATATTCTAAGTTTTTCAGTGCAACTCACTCATATACTATGTACTACACTGTGCGTTTCTTATATTCTAAGTTTTTCAGTGCAACTCACTCATATACTATGTACTAAACTGTGCGTTTCTTATTTTCTAAGTTTTTCAGTGCAACTCACTCATATACTATGTACTACACTGTGCGTTTCTTATATTCTAAGTTTTTCTGTGCAACTCACTCATATACTATGTACTACACTGTGCATTTCGTGTAATGCGGGTATTTCAGTAAATTCTAAGTTTTTCATTGCAACTCACTCATATACTATGTACTACACTGTGCGTTTCTTATATTCTAAGTTTTTCAGTGCAACTCACTCATATACTATGTACTACACTGTGCGTTTCTTATATTCTAAGTTTTTCAGTGCAACTCACTCATATACTATGTACTACACTGTGCGTTTCTTATATTCTAAGTTTTTCAGTGCAACTCACTCATATACTATGTACTACACTGTGCATTTCGTGTAATGCGGGTTTTTCAGTAAATTCTAAGTTTTTCAATGCAACTCACTCATATACTATGTACTACACTGTGCGTTTTTATATTCTATGTTTTTCAGTGCAACTCACTCATATGCTATGTACTACACTGTGCGTTTCTTATATTCTAAGTTTTTCAGTGCAACTCACTCATATACTATGTACTACACTGTGGGTTTCATATATTCTAAGTTTTTCAGTGCAACTCACTCATATACTATGTACTACACTGTGCGTTTCTTATATTCTAAGTTTTTCAGTGCAACTCACTCATATACTATGTACTACACTGTGCGTTTCTTATATTCTAAGTTTTTCAGTGCAACTCACTCATATACTATGTACTACACTGTGCGTTTCTTATATTCTAAGTTTTTCAGTGCAACTCACTCATATACTATGTACTACACTGTGCGTTTCTTATATTCTAAGTTTTTCAGTGCAACTCACTCATATACTATGTACTACACTGTGCGTTTCTTATATTCTAATATTTTCAGTGCAACTCACTCATATACTATGTACTACACTGTGCGTTTCTTATATTCTAAGTTTTTCAGTGCAACTCACTCATATACTATGTACTACACTGTGCGTTTCTTATATTCTAAGTTTTTCAGTGCAACTCACTCATATACTATGTACTACACTGTGCGTTTCTTATATTCTAAGTTTTTCAGTGCAACTCACTCATATACTATGTACTAAACTGTGCGTTTCTTATTTTCTAAGTTTTTCAGTGCAACTCACTCATATACTATGTACTACACTGTGCGTTTCTTATATTCTAAGTTTTTCAGTGCAACTCACTCATATACTATGTACTACACTGTGCATTTCGTGTAATGCGGGTATTTCAGTAAATTCTAAGTTTTTCAGTGCAACTCACTCATATACTATGTACTACACTGTGCGTTTCTTATATTCTAAGTTTTTCAGTGCAACTCACTCATATACTATGTACTACACTGTGCGTTTCTTATATTCTAAGTTTTTCAGTGCAACTCACTCATATACTATGTACTACACTGTGCGTTTCTTATATTCTAAGTTTTTCAGTGCAACTCACTCATATACTATGTACTACACTGTGCATTTCGTGTAATGCGGGTTTTTCAGTAAATTCTAAGTTTTTCAATGCAACTCACTCATATACTATGTACTACACTGTGCGTTTTTATATTCTATGTTTTTCAGTGCAACTCACTCATATGCTATGTACTACACTGTGCGTTTCTTATATTCTAAGTTTTTCAGTGCAACTCACTCATATACTATGTACTACACTGTGGGTTTCATATATTCTAAGTTTTTCAGTGCAACTCACTCATATGCTATGTACTACACTGTGCGTTTCTTATATTCTAAGTTTTTCAGTGCAACTCACTCATATACTATGTACTACACTGTGCGTTTCTTATATTCTAAGTTTTTCAGTGCAACTCACTCATATACTATGTACTACACTGTGCGTTTCTTATATTCTAAGTTTTTCAGTGCAACTCACTCATATACTATGTACTACACTGTGCGTTTCTTATATTCTAAGTTTTTCAGTGCAACTCACTCATATACTATGTACTACACTGTGCGTTTCTTATATTCTAATATTTTCAGTGCAACTCACTCATATACTATGTACTACACTGTGCATTTCTTATATTCTAAGTTTTTCAGTGCAACTCACTCATATACTATGTACTACACTGTGCGTTTCTTATATTCTAAGTTTTTCAGTGCAACTCACTCATATACTATGTACTACACTGTGCGTTTCTTATATTCTAAGTTTTTCAGTGCAACTCACTCATATACTATGTACTACACTGTGCGTTTCTTATATTCTAAGTTTTTCAGTGCAACTCACTCATATACTATGTACTACACTGTGCGTTTCTTATATTCTAAGTTTTTCAGTGCAACTCACTCATATACTATGTACTACACTGTGCGTTTCTTATTTTCTAAGTTTTTCAGTGCAACTCACTCATATACTATGTACTACACTGTGCGTTTTTTATATTCTAAGTTTTTCAGTGCAACTCACTCTTATACTATGTACTACACTGAGCGTTTCTTATATTCTAAGTTTTTCAGTGCAACTCACTCATATACTATGTACTACACTGTGCATTTCGTGTAATGCGGGTTTTTCAGTAAATTCTAAGTTTTTCAGTGCAACTCACTCATATACTATGTACTACACTGTAAGTTTCTTATATTCTAAGTTTTTCAGTGCAACTCACTCATATGCTATGTACTACACTGTGCGTTTCTTATATTCTAAGTTTTTCAGTGCAACTCACTCATATACTATGTACTACACTGTGCGTTTCTTATATTCTAAGTTTTTCAGTGCAACTCACTCATATACTATGTACTACACTGTGCGTTTCTTATATTCTAAGTTTTTCAGTGCAACTCACTCATATACTATGTACTACACTGTGCGTTTCTTATATTCTAAGTTTTTCAGTGCAACTCACTCATATACTATGTACTAAACTGTGCGTTTCTTATTTTCTAAGTTTTTCAGTGCAACTCACTCATATACTATGTACTACACTGTGCGTTTCTTATATTCTAAGTTTTTCTGTGCAACTCACTCATATACTATGTACTACACTGTGCATTTCGTGTAATGCGGGTATTTCAGTAAATTCTAAGTTTTTCAGTGCAACTCACTCATATACTATGTACTACACTGTGCGTTTCTTATATTCTAAGTTTTTCAGTGCAACTCACTCATATACTATGTACTACACTGTGCGTTTCTTATATTCTAAGTTTTTCAGTGCAACTCACTCATATACTATGTACTACACTGTGCGTTTCTTATATTCTAAGTTTTTCAGTGCAACTCACTCATATACTATGTACTACACTGTGCATTTCGTGTAATGCGGGTTTTTCAGTAAATTCTAAGTTTTTCAATGCAACTCACTCATATACTATGTACTACACTGTGCGTTTTTATATTCTATGTTTTTCAGTGCAACTCACTCATATGCTATGTACTACACTGTGCGTTTCTTATATTCTAAGTTTTTCAGTGCAACTCACTCATATACTATGTACTACACTGTGGGTTTCATATATTCTAAGTTTTTCAGTGCAACTCACTCATATACTATGTACTACACTGTGCGTTTCTTATATTCTAAGTTTTTCAGTGCAACTCACTCATATACTATGTACTACACTGTGCGTTTCTTATATTCTAAGTTTTTCAGTGCAACTCACTCATATACTATGTACTACACTGTGCGTTTCTTATATTCTAAGTTTTTCAGTGCAACTCACTCATATACTATGTACTACACTGTGCGTTTCTTATATTCTAAGTTTTTCAGTGCAACTCACTCATATACTATGTACTACACTGTGCGTTTCTTATATTCTAATATTTTCAGTGCAACTCACTCATATACTATGTACTACACTGTGCATTTCTTATATTCTAAGTTTTTCAGTGCAACTCACTCATATACTATGTACTACACTGTGCGTTTCTTATATTCTAAGTTTTTCAGTGCAACTCACTCATATACTATGTACTACACTGTGCGTTTCTTATATTCTAAGTTTTTCAGTGCAACTCACTCATATACTATGTACTACACTGTGCGTTTCTTATATTCTAAGTTTTTCAGTGCAACTCACTCATATACTATGTACTACACTGTGCGTTTCTTATATTCTAAGTTTTTCAGTGCAACTCACTCATATACTATGTACTACACTGTGCGTTTCTTATTTTCTAAGTTTTTCAGTGCAACTCACTCATATACTATGTACTACACTGTGCGTTTTTTATATTCTAAGTTTTTCAGTGCAACTCACTCTTATACTATGTACTACACTGAGCGTTTCTTATATTCTAAGTTTTTCAGTGCAACTCACTCATATACTATGTACTACACTGTGCATTTCGTGTAATGCGGGTTTTTCAGTAAATTCTAAGTTTTTCAGTGCAACTCACTCATATACTATGTACTACACTGTGCGTTTCTTATATTCTGTGTTTTTCAGTGCAACTCACACATATACTATGTACTACACTGTGCGTTTCTTATATTCTAAGTTTTTCGGTGCAACTCACTCATATACTATGTACTACACTGTGCGTTTCTTATATTCTAAGTTTTTCAGTGCAACTCACTCATATACTATGTACTACACTGTGCGTTTCTTATATTCTAAGTTTTTCAGTGCAACTCACTCATATACTATGTACTACACTGTGCGTTTCTTATATTATAAGTTTTTCAGTGCAACTCACTCATATACTATGTTCTACACTGTGCGTTTCTTATATTCTAAGTTTTTCAGTGCAACTCACTCATATACTATGTACTACACTGTGCATTTCGTGTAATTCGGGTTTTTCAGTAAATTCTAAGTTTTTCAGTGCAACTCACTCATATACTATGTACTACACTGTGCGTTTCTTATATTCTAAGTTTTTCAGTTCAACTCACTCATATACTATGTACTACACTGTGCGTTTCTTATATTCTAAGTTTTTCAGTGCAACTCACTCTTATACTATGTACTACACTGTGCATTTCGTGTAATGCGGGTTTTTCAGTAAATTCTAAGTTTTTCAGTGCAACTCACTCATATACTATGTACTACACTGTGCGTTTCTTATATTCTAAGTTTTTCAGTGCAACTCACTCATATACTATTTACTACACTGTGCATTTCTTATATTCTAAGTTTTTCAATGCAACTCACTCATATACTATGTACTACACTGTGCATTTCGTGTAATGCGGGTTTTTCAGTAAATTCTAAGTTTTTCAGTGCAACTCACTCATATACTATGTACTACACAGTGCGTTTCTTATATTCTAAGTTTTTCAGTGCAATCACTCATATACTATGTACTACACTGTGCGTTTCTTATATTCTAAGTTTTTCAGTGCAACTCACTCATATACTATGTACTACACTGTGCGTTTCTTATATTCTAAGTTTTTCAGTGCAACTCACTCATATACTATGTACTACACTGTGCATTTCGTGTAATGCGGGTTTTTCAGTAAATTCTAAGTTTTTCAGTGCAACTCACTCATATACTATGTACTACACTGTGCGTTTCTTATATTCTAAGTTTTTCAGTGCAACTCACTCATATACTATGTACTACACTGTGCATTTCGTGTAATGCGGGTTTTTCAGTAAATTCTTTGTTTTTCAGTGCAACTCACTCATATACTATGTACTACACTGTGCGTTTCTTATATTCTAAGTTTTTCAGTGCAACTCACTCATATACTATGTACTTCACTGTGCGTTTCTTATATTCTAAGTTTTTCAGTGCAACTCACTCATATACTATGTACTACACTGTGCGTTTCTTATTTTCTAAGTTTTTCTAGTGCAACTCACTCATATACTATGTACTACACTGTGCGTTTCTTATTTTCTAAGTTTTTCAGTGCAACTCACTCATATACTATGTACTACACCGTTCGTTTCTTATATTCTAAGTTTTTCAGTGCAACTCACACATATACTATGTACTACACTGTGCGTTTCTTATTTTCTAAGTTTTTCAGTGCCACTCACTCATATACTATGTACTACACTGTGCATTTCGTGTAATGCGGGTTTTTCAATAAATTTTAAGTTTTTCAGTGCAACTCACTCATATACTATGTACTACACTGTGCGTTTCTTATATTCTAAGTTTTTCAGTGCAACTCACTCATATACTATGTACTACACTGTGCGTTTCTTATTTTCTAAGTTTTTCAGTGCAACTCACTCATATACTATGTACTACACTGTGCGTTTCTTATATTCTAAGTTTTTCAGTGCAACTCACTCATATACTATGTACTACACTGTGCGTTTCTTATATTCTAAGTTTTTCAGTGCAACTCACTCATATACTATGTACTACACTGTGCATTTCGTGTAATGCGGGTTTTTCAGTAAATTCTAAGTTTTTCAGTGCAACTCACTCATATGCTATGTACTACACTGTGCGTTTCTTATATTCTAAGTTTTTCAGTGCAACTCACTCATATACTATGTACTACACTGTGAGTTTCTTATAATCTAAGTTTTTCAGTGCAACTCACTCATATACTATGTACTACACTGTGCGTTTCTTATATTCTAAGTTTTTCAGTGCAACTCACTCATATACTATGTACTACACTGTGCGTTTCTTATATTCTAAGTTTTTCAGTGCAACTCACTCATATACTATGTACTACACTGTGCGTTTCTTATTTTCTAAGTTTTTTAGTGCAACTCACTCATATACTATGTACTACACTCTGCGTTTCTTATATTCTAAGTTTTTCAGTGCAACTCACTCATATACTATGTACTACACTGTGCATTTCCTGTAATGCGGGTTTTTCAGTAAATTCTAAGTTTTTCAGTGCAACTCACTCATATACTATGTACTACACTGTGCGTTTCTTATATTCTATGTTTTTCAGTGCAACTCACTTATATACTATGTACTACACTGTGCGTTTCTTATATTCTAAGTTTTTCAGTGCAACTCACTCATATACTATGTACTACACTGTGGGTTTCATATATTCTAAGTTTTTCAGTGCAACTCACTCATATACTATGTACTACACTGTGCATTTCGTGTAATGCGGGTTTTTCAGTAAATTCTTAGTTTTTCAGTGCAACTCACTCATATACTATGTACTACACTGTGCGTTTCTTATATTCTAAGTTTTTCAGTGCAACTCACTCATATACTATGTACTACACTGTGCATTTCGTGTAATGCGGGTTTTTCAATAAATTTTAAGTTTTTCAGTGCAACTCACTCATATACTATGTACTACACTGTGCGTTTCTTATATTCTAAGTTTTTCAGTGCAACTCACTCATATACTATGTACTACACTGTGCGTTTCTTATATTCTAAGTTTTTCAGTGCAACTCACTCATATACTATGTACTACACTGTGCATTTCTTATATTCTAAGTTTTTCAGTGCAACTCACTCATATACTATGTACTACACTGTGCGTTTCTTATATTCTAAGTTTTTCAGTGCAACTCACTCATATACTATGTACTACACTGTGCATTTCCTGTAATGCGGGTTTTTCAGTAAATTCTAAGTTTTTCAGTGCAACTCACTCATATACTATGTACTACACTGTGCGTTTCTTATATTCTATGTTTTTCAGTGAAACTCTCTCATATACTATGTACTACACTGTGCATTTCTTATATTCTAAGTTTTTCAGTGCAACTCACTCATATACTACGTACTACACTGTGCGTTTCTTATATTCTAAGTTTTTCAGTGCAACTCACTCATATACTATGTACTACACTGTGCGTTTCTTATATTCTAAGTTTTTCAGTGCAACTCACTCATATACTATGTACTACACTGTGCATTTCGTGTAATGCGGGTATTTCAGTAAATTCTAAGTTTTTCAGTGCAACTCACTCATATATTATGTACTACACTGTGCGTTTCTTATATTCTAAGTTTTTCAGTGCAACTCACTCATATACTATGTACTACACTGTGCGTTTCTTATATTCTAAGTTTTTCAGTGCAACTCACTCATATACTATGTACTACACTGTGCGTTTCTTATATTCTAAGTTTTTCAGTGCAACTCACTCTTATACTATGTACTACACTGTGCGTTTCTTATATTCTAAGTTTTTCAGTGCAACTCACTCATATACTATGTACTACACTGTGTGTTTCTTATTTTCTAAGTTTTTCAGTGCAACTCACTCATATACTATGTACTACACTGTGCGTTTCTTATATTCTAACTTTTTCAGTGCAACTCACTCTTATACTATGTACTACACTGAACGTTTCTTATATTCTAAGTTTTTCAGTGCAACTCACTCATATACTATGTACTACACTGTGCATTTCGTGTAATGCGGGTATTTCAGTAAATTCTAAGTTTTTCAGTGCAACTCACTCATATATTATGTACTACACTGTGCGTTTCTTATATTCTAAGTTTTTCAGTGCAACTCACTCATATACTATGTACTACACTGTGCGTTTCTTATATTCTAAGTTTTTCAGTGCAACTCACTCATATACTATGTACTACACTGTGCGTTTCTTATATTCTAAGTTTTTCAGTGCAACTCACTCTTATACTATGTACTACACTGTGCGTTTCTTATATTCTAAGTTTTTCAGTGCAACTCACTCATATACTATGTACTACACTGTGTGTTTCTTATTTTCTAAGTTTTTCAGTGCAACTCACTCATATACTATGTACTACACTGTGCGTTTCTTATATTCTAACTTTTTCAGTGCAACTCACTCTTATACTATGTACTACACTGAACGTTTCTTATATTCTAAGTTTTTCAGTGCAACTCACTCATATACTATGTACTACACTGTGCATTTCCTGTAATGCGGGTTTTTCAGTAAATTCTAAGTTTTTCAGTGCAACTCACTCATATACTATGTACTACACTGTGCGTTTCATATATTCTATGTTTTTCACTGCAACTCACTCATATACTATGTACTACACTGTGCGTTTCTTATATTCTAAGTTTTTCAGTGCAAATCACTCATATACTATGTACTACACTGTGCGTTTCTTATATTCTAAGTTTTTCAGTGCAACTCACTCATATACTATGTACTACACTGTGCGTTTCTTATTTTCTAAGTTTTTCAGTGCAACTCACTCATATACTATGTACTACACTGTGCGTTTCTTATATTCTAAGTTTTTCAGTGCAACTCACTCATATACTATGTACTACACTGTGCGTTTCTTATATTCTAAGTTTTTCAGTGCAACTCACTCATATACTATGTACTACACTGTGCATTTCGTGTAATGCGGGTTTTTCAATAAATTTTAAGTTTTTCAGTGCAACTCACTCATATACTATGTACTACACTGTGCGTTTCTTATATTCTAAGTTTTTCAGTGCAACTCACTCATATACTATGTACTACACTGTGCGTTTCTTATATTCTAAGTTTTTCAGTGCAACTCACTCATATACTATGTACTACACTGTGCATTTCTTATATTCTAAGTTTTTCAGTGCAACTCACTCATATACTATGTACTACACTGTGCGTTTCTTATATTCTAAGTTTTTCAGTGCAACTCACTCATATACTATGTACTACACTGTGCATTTCCTGTAATGCGGGTTTTTCAATAAATTTTAAGTTTTTCAGTGCAACTCACTCATATACTATGTACTACACTGTGCGTTTTTTATATTCTAAGTTTTTCAGTGCAACTCACTCATATACTATGTACTACACTGTGCGTTTCTTATATTCTAAGTTTTTCAGTGCAACTCACTCATATACTATGTACTACACTGTGCATTTCTTATATTCTAAGTTTTTCAGTGCAACTCACTCATATACTATGTACTACACTGTGCGTTTCTTATATTCTAAGTTTTTCAGTGCAACTCACTCATATACTATGTACTACACTGTGCATTTCCTGTAATGCGGGTTTTTCAGTAAATTCTAAGTTTTTCAGTGCAACTCACTCATATACTATGTACTACACTGTGCGTTTCTTATATTCTATGTTTTTCAGTGAAACTCTCTCATATACTATGTACTACACTGTGCGTTTCTTATATTCTAAGTTTTTCAGTGCAACTCACTCATATACTACGTACTACACTGTGCGTTTCTTATATTCTAAGTTTTTCAGTGCAACTCACTCATATACTATGTACTACACTGTGCGTTTCTTATATTCTAAGTTTTTCAGTGCAACTCACTCATATACTATGTACTACACTGTGCATTTCGTGTAATGCGGGTATTTCAGTAAATTCTAAGTTTTTCAGTGCAACTCACTCATATATTATGTACTACACTGTGCGTTTCTTATATTCTAAGTTTTTCAGTGCAACTCACTCAAATACTATGTACTACACTGTGCGTTTCTTATATTCTAAGTTTTTCAGTGCAACTCACTCATATACTATGTCCTACACTGTGCGTTTCTTATATTCTAAGTTTTTCAGTGCAACTCACTCATATACTATGTACTACACTGTGCGTTTCTTATATTCTAAGTTTTTCAGTGCAACTCACTCATATACTATGTACTACACTGTGTGTTTCTTATTTTCTAAGTTTTTCAGTGCAACTCACTCATATACTATGTACTACACTGTGCGTTTCTTATATTCTAACTTTTTCAGTGCAACTCACTCTTATACTATGTACTACACTGAACGTTTCTTATATTCTAAGTTTTTCAGTGCAACTCACTCATATACTATGTACTACACTGTGCATTTCGTGTAATGCGGGTTTTTCAGTAAATTCTAAGTTTTTCAGTGCAACTCACTCATATACTATGTACTACACTGTGCGTTTCATATATTCTATGTTTTTCAGTGCAACTCACTCATATACTATGTACTACACTGTGCGTTTCTTATATTCTAAGTTTTTCAGTGCAAATCACTCATATACTATGTACTACACTGTGCGTTTCTTATATTCTAAGTTTTTCAGTGCAACTCACTCATATACTATGTACTACACTGTGCGTTTCTTATTTTCTAAGTTTTTCAGTGCAACTCACTCATATACTATGTACTACACTGTGCGTTTCTTATATTCTAAGTTTTTCAGTGCAACTCACTCATATACTATGTACTACAATGTGCGTTTCTTATATTCTAAGTTTTTCAGTGCAACTCACTCATATACTATGTACTACACTGTGCGTTTCTTATATTCTAAGTTTTTCAGTGCAACTCACTCATATACTATGTACTACACTGTGCGTTTCTTATATTCTAACTTTTTCAGTGCAACTCACTCTTATACTATGTACTACACTGAGCGTTTCTTATATTCTAAGTTTTTCAGTGCAACTCACTCATATACTATGTACTACACTGTGCATTTCGTGTAATGCGGGTTTTTCAGTAAATTCTAAGTTTTTCAGTGCAACTCACTCATATACTATGTACTACACTGTGCGTTTCTTATATTCTATGTTTTTCAGTGCAACTCACTCATATACTATGTACTACACTGTGCGTTTCTTATATTCTAAGTTTTTCAGTGCAAATCACTCATATACTATGTACTACACTGTGCGTTTCTTATATTCTAAGTTTTTCAAAGCAACTCACTCATATACTATGTACTACACTGTGGATTTCATATATTCTAAGTTTTTCAGTGCAACTCACTCATATACTATGTACTACACTGTGCGTTTCTTATATTCTAAGTTTTTCAGTGCAACTCACTCATATACTATGTACTACACTGTGCATTTCGTGTAATGCGGGTATTTCAGTAAATTCTAAGTTTTTCAGTGCAACTCACTCATATATTATGTACTACACTGTGCGTTTCTTATATTCTAAGTTTTTCAGTGCAACTCACTCATATACTATGTACTACACTGTGCGTTTCTTATATTCTAAGTTTTTCAGTGCAACTCACTCATATACTATGTACTACACTGTGCGTTTCTTATATTCTAAGTTTTTCAGTGCAACTCACTCATATACTATGTACTACACTGTGCGTTTCTTATATTCTAAGTTTTTCAGTGCAACTCACTCATATACTATGTACTACACTGTGTGTTTCTTATTTTCTAAGTTTTTCAGTGCAACTCACTCATATACTATGTACTACACTGTGCGTTTCTTATATTCTAACTTTTTCAGTGCAACTCACTCTTATACTATGTACTACACTGAACTTTTCTTATATTCTAAGTTTTTCAGTGCAACTCACTCATATACTATGTACTACACTGTGCATTTCGTGTAATGCGGGTATTTCAGTAAATTCTAAGTTTTTCAGTGCAACTCACTCATATACTATGTACTACACTGTGCGTTTCATATATTCTATGTTTTTCAGTGCAACTCACTCATATACTATGTACTACACTGTGCGTTTCTTATATTCTAAGTTTTTCAGTGCAAATCACTCATATACTATGTACTATGTACTATACTGTGCGTTTCTAATATTCTAAGTTTTTCAGTGCAACTCACTCATATACTATGTACTACACTGTGCGTTTCTTATATTCTAAGTTTTTCAGTGCAACTCACTCATATACTATGTACTACACTGTGCATTTCGTGTAATGCGGGTTTTTCAATAAATTTTAAGTTTTTCAGTGCAACTCACTCATATACTATGTACTACACTGTGCGTTTCTTATATTCTAAGTTTTTCAGTGCAACTCACTCATATATTATGTACTACACTGTGCGTTTCTTATATTCTAAGTTTTTCAGTGCAACTCACTCATATACTATGTACTACACTGTGCATTTCTTATATTCTAAGTTTTTCAGTGCAACTCACTCATATACTATGTACTACACTGTGCGTTTCTTATATTCTAAGTTTTTCAGTGCAACTCACTCATATACTATGTACTACACTGTGCATTTCCTGTAATGCGGGTTTTTCAGTAAATTCTAAGTTTTTCAGTGCAACTCACTCATATACTATGTACTACACTGTGCATTTCTTATATTCTATGTTTTTCAGTGAAACTCTCTCATATACTATGTACTACACTGTGCATTTCTTATATTCTAAGTTTTTCAGTGCAACTCACTCATATACTACGTACTACACTGTGCGTTTCTTATATTCTAAGTTTTTCAGTGCAACTCACTCATATACTATGTACTACACTGTGCGTTTCTTATATTCTAAGTTTTTCAGTGCAACTCACTCATATACTATGTACTACACTGTGCATTTCGTGTAATGCGGGTATTTCAGTAAATTCTAAGTTTTTCAGTGCAACTCACTCATATATTATGTACTACACTGTGCGTTTCTTATATTCTAAGTTTTTCAGTGCAACTCACTCATATACTATGTACTACACTGTGCGTTTCTTATATTCTAAGTTTTTCAGTGCAACTCACTCATATACTATGTACTACACTGTGCGTTTCTTATATTCTAAGTTTTTCAGTGCAACTCACTCTTATACTATGTACTACACTGTGCGTTTCTTATATTCTAAGTTTTTCAGTGCAACTCACTCATATACTATGTACTACACTGTGTGTTTCTTATTTTCTAAGTTTTTCAGTGCAACTCACTCATATACTATGTACTACACTGTGCGTTTCTTATATTCTAACTTTTTCAGTGCAACTCACTCTTATACTATGTACTACACTGAACGTTTCTTATATTCTAAGTTTTTCAGTGCAACTCACTCATATACTATGTACTACACTGTGCATTTCCTGTAATGCGGGTTTTTCAGTAAATTCTAAGTTTTTCAGTGCAACTCACTCATATACTATGTACTACACTGTGCGTTTCATATATTCTATGTTTTTCACTGCAACTCACTCATATACTATGTACTACACTGTGCGTTTCTTATATTCTAAGTTTTTCAGTGCAAATCACTCATATACTATGTACTACACTGTGCGTTTCTTATATTCTAAGTTTTTCAGTGCAACTCACTCATATACTATGTACTACACTGTGCGTTTCTTATTTTCTAAGTTTTTCAGTGCAACTCACTCATATACTATGTAATACACTGTGCGTTTCTTATATTCTAAGTTTTTCAGTGCAACTCACTCATATACTATGTACTACACTGTGCGTTTCTTATATTCTAAGTTTTTCAGTGCAACTCACTCATATACTATGTACTACACTGTGCATTTCGTGTAATGCGGGTTTTTCAATAAATTTTAAGTTTTTCAGTGCAACTCACTCATATACTATGTACTACACTGTGCGTTTCTTATATTCTAAGTTTTTCAGTGCAACTCACTCATATACTATGTACTACACTGTGCGTTTCTTATATTCTAAGTTTTTCAGTGCAACTCACTCATATACTATGTACTACACTGTGCATTTCTTATATTCTAAGTTTTTCAGTGCAACTCACTCATATACTATGTACTACACTGTGCGTTTCTTATATTCTAAGTTTTTCAGTGCAACTCACTCATATACTATGTACTACACTGTGCATTTCCTGTAATGCGGGTTTTTCAATAAATTTTAAGTTTTTCAGTGCAACTCACTCATATACTATGTACTACACTGTGCGTTTTTTATATTCTAAGTTTTTCAGTGAAACTCACTCATATACTATGTACTACACTGTGCGTTTCTTATATTCTAAGTTTTTCAGTGCAACTCACTCATATACTATGTACTACACTGTGCATTTCTTATATTCTAAGTTTTTCAGTGCAACTCACTCATATACTATGTACTACACTGTGCGTTTCTTATATTCTAAGTTTTTCAGTGCAACTCACTCATATACTATGTACTACACTGTGCATTTCCTGTAATGCGGGTTTTTCAGTAAATTCTAAGTTTTTCAGTGCAACTCACTCATATACTATGTACTACACTGTGCGTTTCTTATATTCTATGTTTTTCAGTGAAACTCTCTCATATACTATGTACTACACTGTGCGTTTCTTATATTCTAAGTTTTTCAGTGCAACTCACTCATATACTACGTACTACACTGTGCGTTTCTTATATTCTAAGTTTTTCAGTGCAACTCACTCATATACTATGTACTACACTGTGCGTTTCTTATATTCTAAGTTTTTCAGTGCAACTCACTCATATACTATGTACTACACTGTGCATTTCGTGTAATGCGGGTATTTCAGTAAATTCTAAGTTTTTCAGTGCAACTCACTCATATATTATGTACTACACTGTGCGTTTCTTATATTCTAAGTTTTTCAGTGCAACTCACTCAAATACTATGTACTACACTGTGCGTTTCTTATATTCTAAGTTTTTCAGTGCAACTCACTCATATACTATGTCCTACACTGTGCGTTTCTTATATTCTAAGTTTTTCAGTGCATCTCACTCATATACTATGTACTACACTGTGCGTTTCTTATATTCTAAGTTTTTCAGTGCAACTCACTCATATACTATGTACTACACTGTGTGTTTCTTATTTTCTAAGTTTTTCAGTGCAACTCACTCATATACTATGTACTACACTGTGCGTTTCTTATATTCTAACTTTTTCAGTGCAACTCACTCTTATACTATGTACTACACTGAACGTTTCTTATATTCTAAGTTTTTCAGTGCAACTCACTCATATACTATGTACTACACTGTGCATTTCGTGTAATGCGGGTTTTTCAGTAAATTCTAAGTTTTTCAGTGCAACTCACTCATATACTATGTACTACACTGTGCGTTTCATATATTCTATGTTTTTCAGTGCAACTCACTCATATACTATGTACTACACTGTGCGTTTCTTATATTCTAAGTTTTTCAGTGCAAATCACTCATATACTATGTACTACACTGTGCGTTTCTTATATTCTAAGTTTTTCAGTGCAACTCACTCATATACTATGTACTACACTGTGCGTTTCTTATTTTCTAAGTTTTTCAGTGCAACTCACTCATATACTATGTACTACACTGTGCGTTTCTTATATTCTAAGTTTTTCAGTGCAACTCACTCATATACTATGTACTACAATGTGCGTTTCTTATATTCTAAGTTTTTCAGTGCAACTCACTCATATACTATGTACTACACTGTGCGTTTCTTATATTCTAAGTTTTTCAGTGCAACTCACTCATATACTATGTACTACACTGTGCGTTTCTTATATTCTAACTTTTTCAGTGCAACTCACTCTTATACTATGTACTACACTGAGCGTTTCTTATATTCTAAGTTTTTCAGTGCAACTCACTCATATACTATGTACTACACTGTGCGTTTCTTATATTCTATGTTTTTCAGTGCAACTCACTCATATACTATGTACTACACTGTGCGTTTCTTATATTCTAAGTTTTTCAGTGCAAATCACTCATATACTATGTACTACACTGTGCGTTTCTTATATTCTAAGTTTTTCAAAGCAACTCACTCATATACTATGTACTACACTGTGGATTTCATATATTCTAAGTTTTTCAGTGCAACTCACTCATATACTATGTACTACACTGTGCGTTTCTTATATTCTAAGTTTTTCAGTGCAACTCACTCATATACTATGTACTACACTGTGCATTTCGTGTAATGCGGGTATTTCAGTAAATTCTAAGTTTTTCAGTGCAACTCACTCATATATTATGTACTACACTGTGCGTTTCTTATATTCTAAGTTTTTCAGTGCAACTCACTCATATACTATGTACTACACTGTGCGTTTCTTATATTCTAAGTTTTTCAGTGCAACTCACTCATATACTATGTACTACACTGTGCGTTTCTTATATTCTAAGTTTTTCAGTGCAACTCACTCATATACTATGTACTACACTGTGCGTTTCTTATATTCTAAGTTTTTCAGTGCAACTCACTCATATACTATGTACTACACTGTGTGTTTCTTATTTTCTAAGTTTTTCAGTGCAACTCACTCATATACTATGTACTACACTGTGCGTTTCTTATATTCTAACTTTTTCAGTGCAACTCACTCTTATACTATGTACTACACTGAGCTTTTCTTATATTCTAAGTTTTTCAGTGCAACTCACTCATATACTATGTACTACACTGTGCATTTCGTGTAATGCGGGTATTTCAGTAAATTCTAAGTTTTTCAGTGCAACTCACTCATATACTATGTACTACACTGTGCGTTTCATATATTCTATGTTTTTCAGTGCAACTCACTCATATACTATGTACTACACTGTGCGTTTCTTATATTCTAAGTTTTTCAGTGCAAATCACTCATATACTATGTACTATGTACTATACTGTGCGTTTCTAATATTCTAAGTTTTTCAGTGCAACTCACTCATATACTATGTACTACACTGTGCGTTTCTTATATTCTAAGTTTTTCAGTGCAACTCACTCATATACTATGTACTACACTGTGCGTTTCTTATATTCTAAGTTTATCAGTGCAACTCACTCATATACTATGTAACTACACTGTGCGTTTCTTATATTCTAACTTTTTCAGTGCAACTCACTCATATACTATGTACTACACTGTGCGTTTCTTATATTCTAAGTTTTTCAGTGCAACTCACTCATATACTATGTACTACACTGTACATTTCGTGTAATGCGGGTATTCCAGTAAATTCTAAGTTTTTCAGTGCAACTCACTCATATATTATGTACTACACTGTGCGTTTCTTATATTCTAAGTTTTTCAGTGCAACTCACTCATATACTATGTACTACACTGTGCGTTTCTTATATTCTAAGTTTTTCAGTGCAACTCACTCATATACTATGTACTACACTGTGCGTTTCTTATATTCTAAGTTTTTCAGTGCAACTCACTCATATACTATGTACTACACTGTGCGTTTCATATATTCTATGTTTTTCAGTGCAACTCACTCATATACTATGTACTACACTGTGCGTTTCTTATATTCTAAGTTTTTCAGTGCAAATCACTCATATACTATGTACTACACTGTGCGTTTCTAATATTCTAAGTTTTTCAGTGCAACTCACTCATATACTATGTACTACAGAGTGCGTTTCTTATTTTCTAAGTTTTTCAGTGCAACTCACTCATATACTATGTACTACACTGTGCGTTTCTTATATTCTAAGTTTTTCAGTGCAACTCACTCATATACTATGTACTACACTGTGCGTTTCTTATATTCTAAGTTTTTCAGTGCAACTCACTCATATACTATGTACTACACTGTGCGTTTCTTATATTCTAAGTTTTTCAGTGCAACTCACTCATATACTATGTACTACACTGTGCGTTTCTTATATTCTAAGTTTTTCAGTGCAACTCACTCATATACTATGTACTACACTGTGCATTTCTTATATTCTAAGTTTTTCAGTGCAACTCACTCATATACTATGTACTACATTGTGCGTTTCTTATATTCTAAGTTTTTCAGTGCAACTCACTCATATACTATGTACTACACTGTGCATTTCCTGTAATGCGGGTTTTTCAGTAAATTCTAAGTTTTTCAGTGCAACTCACTCATATACTATGTACTACACTGTGCGTTTCTTATATTCTATGTTTTTCAGTGAAACTCTCTCATATACTATGTACTACACTGTGCGTTTCTTATATTCTAAGTTTTTCAGTGCAACTCACTCATATACTACGTACTACACTGTGCGTTTCTTATATTCTAAGTTTTTCAGTGCAACTCACTCATATACTATGTACTACACTGTGCGTTTCTTATATTCTAAGTTTTTCAGTGCAACTCACTCATATACTATGTACTACACTGTGCATTTCGTGTAATGCGGGTATTTCAGTAAATTCTAAGTTTTTCAGTGCAACTCACTCATATATTATGTACTACACTGTGCGTTTCTTATATTCTAAGTTTTTCAGTGCAACTCACTCATATACTATGTACTACACTGTGCGTTTCTTATATTCTAAGTTTTTCAGTGCAACTCACTCATATACTATGTACTACACTGTGCGTTTCTTATATTCTAAGTTTTTCAATGCAACTCACTCATATACTATGTACTACACTGTGTGTTTCTTATTTTCTAAGTTTTTCAGTGCAACTCACTCATATACTATGTACTACACTGTGCGTTTCTTATATTCTAACTTTTTCAGTGCAACTCACTCTTATACTATGTACTACACTGAGCGTTTCTTATATTCTAAGTTTTTCAGTGCAACTCACTCATATACTATGTACTACACTGTGCATTTCGTGTAATGCAGGTTTTTCAGTAAATTCTAAGTTTTTCAGTGCAACTCACTCATATACTATGTACTACACTGTGCGTTTCTTATATTATATGTTTTTCAGTGCAACTCACTCATATACTATGTACTACACTGTGCGTTTCTTATATTCTAAGTTTTTCAGTGCAAATCACTCATATACTATGTACTACACTGTGCGTTTCTTATATTCTAAGTTTTTCAGTGCAACTCACTCATATACTATGTACTACACTGTGCGTTTCTTATTTTCTAAGTTTTTCAGTGCAACTCACTCATATACTATGTACTACACTGTGCGTTTCTTATATTCTAAGTTTTTCAGTGCAACTCACTCATATACTATGTACTACACTGTGCGTTTCTTATATTCTAAGTTTTTCAGTGCAACTCACTCATATACTATGTACTACACTGTGCATTTCGTGTAATGTGGGTTTTTCAGTAAATTCTAAGTTTTTCAGTGCAACTCACTCATATGCTATGTACTACACTGTGCGTTTCTTATATTCTAAGTTTTTCAGTGCAACTCACTCATATACTATGTAGTACACTGTGCGTTTCTTATAATCTAAGTTTTTCAGTGCAACTCACTCATATACTATGTACTACACTGTGCGTTTCTTATATTCTAAGTTTTTCAGTGCAACTCACTCATATACTATGTACTACACTGTGCGTTTCTTATATTCTAAGTTTTTCAGTGCAACTCACTCATATACTATGTACTACACTGTGCGATTCTTATTTTCTAAGTTTTTTAGTGCAACTCACTCATATACTATGTACTACACTGTGCGTTTCTTATATTCTAAGTTTTTCAGTGCAACTCACTCATATACTATGTACTACACTGTGCATTTCCTGTAATGCGGGTTTTTCAGTAAATTCTAAGTTTTTCAGTGCAACTCACTCATATACTATGTACTACACTGTGCGTTTCTTATATTCTATGTTTTTCAGTGCAACTCACTTATATACTATGTACTACACTGTGCGTTTCTTATATTCTAAGTTTTTCAAAGCAACTCACTCATATACTATGTACTACACTGTGGATTTCATATATTCTAAGTTTTTCAGTGCAACTCACTCATATACTATGTACTACACTGTGCGTTTCTTATATTCTAAGTTTTTCAGTGCAACTCACTCATATACTATGTACTACACTGTGCGTTTCTTATATTCTAAGTTTTTCAGTGCAACTCACTCATATACTATGTACTACACTGTGCATTTCTTATATTCTAAGTTTTTCAGTGCAACTCTCTCATATACTATGTACTACACTGTGCGTTTCTTATATTCTAAGTTTTTCAGTGCAACTCACTCATATACTATGTACTACACTGTGCATTTCCTGTAATGCGGGTTTTTCAGTAAATTCTAAGTTTTTCAGTGCAACTCACTCATATACTATGTACTACACTGTGCGTTTCTTATATTCTATGTTTTTCAGTGAAACTCTCTCATATACTATGTACTACACTGTGCGTTTCTTATATTCTAAGTTTTTCAGTGCAACTCACTCATATACTGCGTACTACACTGTGCGTTTCTTATATTCTAAGTTTTTCAGTGCAACTCACTCATATACTATGTACTACACTGTGCGTTTCTTATATTCTATGTTTTTCAGTGCAACTCACTCATATACTATGTACTACACTGTGCATTTCGTGTAATGCGGGTATTTCAGTAAATTCTAAGTTTTTCAGTGCAACTCACTCATATATTATGTACTACACTGTGCGTTTCTTATATTCTAAGTTTTTCAGTGCAACTCACTCATATACTATGTACTACACTGTGCGTTTCTTATATTCTAAGTTTTTCAGTGCAACTCACTCATATACTATGTACTACACTGTGCGTTTCTTATATTCTAAGTTTTTCAGTGCAACTCACTCATATACTATGTACTACACTGTGCGTTTCTTATATTCTAAGTTTTTCAGTGCACTCACTCATATACTATGTACTACACTGTGTGTTTCTTATTTTCTAAGTTTTTCAGTGCAACTCACTCATATACTATGTACTACACTGTGCGTTTCTTATATTCTAACTTTTTCAGTGCAACTCACTCTTATACTATGTACTACACTGAGCGTTTCTTATATTCTAAGTTTTTCAGTGCAACTCACTCATATACTATGTACTACACTGTGCATTTCGTGTAATGCGGGTTTTTCAGTAAATTCTAAGTTTTTCAGTGCAACTCACTCATATACTATGTACTACACTGTGCGTTTCTTATATTCTAAGTTTTTCAGTGCAACTCACTCATATACTATGTACTACACTGTGCGTTTCTTATATTCTAAGTTTTTCAGTGCAACTCACTCATATACTATGTACTACACTGTGTGTTTCTTAAATTCTAAGTTTTTCAGTGCAACTCACTCATATACTATGTACTACACTGTGCGTTTCTTATATTCTAAGTTTTTCAGTGCAACTCACTCATATACTATGTACTACACTGTGCATTTCTTATATTCTAAGTTTTTCAGTGCAACTCACTCATATACTATGTACTACATTGTGCGTTTCTTATATTCTAAGTTTTTCAGTGCAACTCACTCATATACTATGTACTACACTGTGCATTTCCTGTAATGCGGGTTTTTCAGTAAATTCTAAGTTTTTCAGTGCAACTCACTCATATACTATGTACTACACTGTGCGTTTCTTATATTCTATGTTTTTCAGTGAAACTCTCTCATATACTATGTACTACACTGTGCGTTTCTTATAATCTAAGTTTTTCAGTGCAACTCACTCATATACTACGTACTACACTGTGCGTTTCTTATATTCTAAGTTTTTCAGTGCAACTCACTCATATACTATGTACTACACTGTGCGTTTCTTATATTCTAAGTTTTTCAGTGCAACTCACTCATATACTATGTACTACACTGTGCATTTCGTGTAATGCGGGTATTTCAGTAAATTCTAAGTTTTTCAGTGCAACTCACTCATATATTATGTACTACACTGTGCGTTTCTTATATTCTAAGTTTTTCAGTGCAACTCACTCATATACTATGTACTACACTGTGCGTTTCTTATATTCTAAGTTTTTCAGTGCAACTCACTCATATACTATGTACTACACTGTGCGTTTCTTATATTCTAAGTTTTTCAGTGCAACTCACTCATATACTATGTACTACACTGTGCGTTTCTTATATTCTAAGTTTTTCAGTGCAACTCACTCATATACTATGTACTACACTGTGTGTTTCTTATTTTCTAAGTTTTTCAGTGCAACTCACTCATATACTATGTACTACACTGTGCGTTTCTTATATTCTAACTTTTTCAGTGCAACTCACTCTTATACTATGTACTACACTGAGCGTTTCTTATATTCTAAGTTTTTCAGTGCAACTCACTCATATACTATGTACTACACTGTGCATTTCGTGTAATGCGGGTTTTTCAGTAAATTCTAAGTTTTTCAGTGCAACTCACTCATATACTATGTACTACACTGTGCGTTTCTTATATTCTTAGTTTTTCAGTGCAAATCACTCATATACTATGTACTACACTGTGCGTTTCTTATATTCTAAGTTTTTCAGTGCAAATCACTCATATACTATGTACTACACTGTGCGTTTCTTATATTCTAAGTTTTTCAGTGCAACTCACTCATATACTATGTACTACACTGTGCGTTTCTTATTTTCTAAGTTTTTCAGTGCAACTCACTCATATACTATGTACTACACTGTGCGTTTCTTATATTCTAAGTTTTTCAGTGCAACTCACTCATATACTATGTACTACACTGTGCGTTTCTTATATTCTAAGTTTTTCAGTGCAACTCACTCATATACTATGTACTACACTGTGCATTTCGTGTAATGCGGGTTTTTCAGTAAATTCTAAGTTTTTCAGTGCAACTCACTCATATGCTATGTACTACACTGTGCGTTTCTTATATTCTAAGTTTTTCAGTGCAACTCACTCATATACTATGTACTACACTGTGCGTTTCTTATAATCTAAGTTTTTCAGTGCAACTCACTCATATACTATGTACTACACTGTGCGTTTCTTATATTCTAAGTTTTTCAGTGCAACTCACTCATATACTATGTACTACACTGTGCGTTTCTTATATTCTAAGTTTTTCAGTGCAACTCACTCATATACTATGTACTACACTGTGCGTTTCTTATTTTCTAAGTTTTTTAGTGCAACTCACTCATATACTATGTACTACACTGTGCGTTTCCTGTAATGCGGGTTTTTCAGTAAATTCTAAGTTTTTCAGTGCAACTCACTCATATACTATGTACTACACTGTGCGTTTCTTATATTCTATGTTTTTCAGTGCAACTCACTTATATACTATGTACTACACTGTGCGTTTCTTATATTCTAAGTTTTTCAAAGCAACTCACTCATATACTATGTACTACACTGTGGATTTCATATATTCTAAGTTTTTCAGTGCAACTCACTCATATACTATGTACTACACTGTGCGTTTCTTATATTCTAAGTTTTTCAGTGCAACTCACTCATATACTATGTACTACACTGTGCGTTTCTTATATTCTAAGTTTTTCATTGCAACTCACTCATATACTATGTACTACACTGTGCATTTCTTATATTCTAAGTTTTTCAGTGCAACTCACTCATATACTATGTACTACACTGTGCGTTTCTTATATTCTAAGTTTTTCAGTGCAACTCACTCATATACTATGTACTACACTGTGCATTTCCTGTAATGCGGGTTTTTCAGTAAATTCTAAGTTTTTCAGTGCAACTCACTCATATACTATGTACTACACTGTGCGTTTCTTATATTCTATGTTTTTCAGTGAAACTCTCTCATATACTATGTACTACACTGTGCGTTTCTTATATTCTAAGTTTTTCAGTGCAACTCACTCATATACTGCGTACTACACTGTGCGTTTCTTATATTCTAAGTTTTTCAGTGCAACTCACTCATATACTATGTACTACACTGTGCGTTTCTTATATTCTATATTTTTCAGTGCAACTCACTCATATACTATGTACTACACTGTGCATTTCGTGTAATGCGGGTATTTCAGTAAATTCTAAGTTTTTCAGTGCAACTCACTCATATATTATGTACTACACTGTGCGTTTCTTATATTCTAAGTTTTTCAGTGCAACTCACTCATATACTATGTACTACACTGTGCGTTTCTTATATTCTAAGTATTTCAGTGCAACTCACTCATATACTATGTACTACACTGTGCGTTTCTTATATTCTAAGTTTTTCAGTGCAACTCACTCATATACTATGTACTACACTGTGCGTTTCTTATATTCTAAGTTTTTCAGTGCACTCACTCATATACTATGTACTACACTGTGTGTTTCTTATTTTCTAAGTTTTTCAGTGCAACTCACTCATATACTATGTACTACACTGTGCGTTTCTTATATTCTAACTTTTTCAGTGCAACTCACTCTTATACTATGTACTACACTGAGCGTTTCTTATATTCTAAGTTTTTCAGTGCAACTCACTCATATACTATGTACTACACTGTGCATTTCGTGTAATGCGGGTTTTTCAGTAAATTCTAAGTTTTTCAGTGCAACTCACTCATATACTATGTACTACACTGTGCGTTTCTTATATTCTAAGTTTTTCAGTGCAACTCACTCATATACTATGTACTACACTGTGCGTTTCTTATATTCTAAGTTTTTCAGTGCAACTCACTCATATACTATGTACTACACTGTGCGTTTCTTATTTTCTAAGTTTTTTAGTGCAACTCACTCATATACTATGTACTACACTGTGCGTTTCTTATATTCTAAGTTTTTCAGTGCAACTCACTCATATACTATGTACTACACTGTGCATTTCCTGTAATGCGGGTTTTTCAGTAAATTCTAAGTTTTTCAGTGCAACTCACTCATATACTATGTACTACACTGTGCGTTTCTTATATTCTATGTTTTTCAGTGCAACTCACTTATATACTATGTACTACACTGTGCGTTTCTTATATTCTAAGTTTTTCAGTGCAACTCACTCATATACTATGTACTACACTGTGGGTTTCATATATTCTAAGTTTTTCAGTGCAACTCACTCATATACTATGTACTACACTGTGCGTTTCTTATATTCTAAGTTTTTCAGTGCAACTCACTCATATACTACGTACTACACTGTGCGTTTCTTATATTCTAAGTTTTTCAGTGCAACTCACTCATATACTATGTACTACACTGTGCATTTCTTATATTCTAAGTTTTTCAGTGCAACTCACTCATATACTATGTACTACACTGTGCGTTTCTTATATTCTAAGTTTTTCAGTGCAACTCACTCATATACTATGTACTACACTGTGCGTTTCTTATATTCTAAGTTTTTCAGTGCAACTCACTCATATACTATGTACTACACTGTGCGTTTCTTATATTCTAAGTTTTTCTAGTGCAACTCACTCATATACTATGTACTACACTGTGCGTTTCTTATTTTCTAAGTTTTTCAGTGCAACTCACTCATATACTATGTACTACACTGTGCATTTCCTGTAATGCGGGTTTTTCAGTAAATTCTAAGTTTTTCAGTGCAACTCACTCATATACTATGTACTACACTGTGCGTTTCTTATATTCTATGTTTTTCAGTGCAACTCACTTATATACTATGTACTACACTGTGCGTTTCTTATATTCTAAGTTTTTCAGTGCAACTCACTCATATACTATGTACTACACTGTGGGTTTCATACATTCTAAGTTTTTCAGTGCAACTCACTCATATACTATGTACTACACTGTGCATTTCGTGTAATGCGGGTTTTTCAGTAAATTCTTAGTTTTTCAGTGCAACTCACTCATATACTATGTACTACACTGTGCGTTTCTTATATTCTAAGTTTTTCAGTGCAACTCACTCATATACTATGTACTACACTGTGCGTTTCTTATATTCTAAGTTTTTCAGTGCAACTCACTCATATACTATGTACTACACTGTGCGTTTCTTATATTCTAAGTTTTTCTAGTGCAACTCACTCATATACTATGTACTACACTGTGCGTTTCTTATTTTCTAAGTTTTTCAGTGCAACTCACTCATATACTATGTACTACACTGTTCGTTTCTTATATTCTAAGTTTTTCAGTGCAACTCTCACATATACTATGTACTACACTGTGCGTTTCTTATTTTCTAAGTTTTTCAGTGCAACTCACTCATATACTATGTACTACTCTGTGCATTTCGTGTAATGCAGGTTTTTCAATAAATTTTAAGTTTTTCAGTGCAACTCACTCATATACTATGTACTACACTGTGCGTTTCTTATATTCTAAGTTTTTCAGTGCAACTCACTCATATACTATGTACTACACTGTGCGTTTCTTATTTTCTAAGTTTTTCAGTGCAACTCAGTCATATACTATGTACTACACTGTGCGTTTCTTATATTCTAAGTTTTTCAGTGCAACTCACTCATATACTATGTACTACACTGTTCGTTTCTTATATTCTAAGTTTTTCAGTGCAACTCACTCATATACTATGTACTACACTGTACATTTCCTGTAATGCGGGTTTTTCAGTAAATTCTAAGTTTTTCAGTGCAACTCACTCATATACTATGTACTACACTGTGCGTTTCTTATATTCTATGTTTTTCAGTGCAACTCACTTATATACTATGTACTACACTGTGCGTTTCTTATATTCTAAGTTTTTCAGTGCAACTCACTCATATACTATGTACTACACTGTGGATTTCATATATTCTAAGTTTTTCAGTGCAACTCACTCATATACTATGTACTACACTGTGCGTTTCTTATATTCTAAGTTTTTCAGTGCAACTCACTCATATACTATGTACTACACTGTGCGTTTCTTATATTCTAAGTTTTTCAGTGCAACTCACTCATATACTATGTACTACACTGTGCATTTCTTATATTCTAAGTTTTTCAGTGCAACTCACTCATATACTATGTACTACACTGTGCGTTTCTTATATTCTAAGTTTTTCAGTGCAACTCACTCATATACTATGTACTACACTGTGCATTTCGTGTAATGCGGGTTTTTCAGTAAATTCTTAGTTTTTCAGTGCAACTCACTCATATACTATGTACTACACTGTGCGTTTCTTATATTCTAAGTTTTTCAGTGCAACTCACTCATATACTATGTACTACACTGTGCGTTTCTTATATTCTAAGTTTTTCAGTGCAACTCACTCATATACTATGTACTACACTGTGCGTTTCTTATATTCTAAGTTTTTCTAGTGCAACTCACTCATATACTATGTACTACACTGTGCGTTTCTTATTTTCTAAGTTTTTCAGTGCAACTCACTCATATACTATGTACTACACTGTTCGTTTCTTATATTCTAAGTTTTTCAGTGCAACTCACACATATACTATGTACTACACTGTGCGTTTCTTATTTTCTAAGTTTTTCAGTGCAACTCACTCATATACTATGTACTACACTCTGCATTTCGTGTAATGCGGGTTTTTCAATAAATTTTAAGTTTTTCAGTGCAACTCACTCATATACTATGTACTACACTGTGCGTTTCTTATATTCTAAGTTTTTCAGTGCAACTCACTCATATACAATGTACTACACTGTGCGCTTCTTATTTTCTAAGTTTTTCAGTGCAACTCACTCATATACTATGTACTACACTGTGCGTTTCTTATATTCTAAGTTTTTCAGTGCAACTCACTCATATACTATGTACTACACTGTGCGTTTCTTATATTCTAAGTTTTTCAGTGCAACTCACTCATATACTATGTACTACACTGTGCATTTCGTGTAATGCGGGTTTTTCAGTAAATTCTAAGTTTTTCAGTGCAACTCACTCATATGCTATGTACTACACTGTGCGTTTCTTATATTCTAAGTTTTTCAGTGCAACTCACTCATATACTATGTACTACACTGTGCGTTTCTTATAATCTAAGTTTTTCAGTGCAACTCACTCATATACTATGTACTACACTGTGCGTTTCTTATATTCTAAGTTTTTCAGTGCAACTCACTCATATACTATGTACTACACTGTGCGTTTCTTATATTCTAAGTTTTTCAGTGCAACTCACTCATATACTATGTACTACACTGTGCGTTTCTTATTTTCTAAGTTTTTTAGTGCAACTCACTCATATACTATGTACTACACTGTGCGTTTCTTATATTCTAAGTTTTTCAGTGCAACTCACTCATATACTATGTACTACACTGTGCATTTCCTGTAATGCGGGTTTTTCAGTAAATTCTAAGTTTTTCAGTGCAACTCACTCATATACTATATACTACACTGTGTGTTTCTTATATTCTATGTTTTTCAGTGCAACTCACTTATATACTATGTACTACACTGTGCGTTTCTTATATTCTAAGTTTTTCAGTGCAACTCACTCATATACTATGTACTACACTGTGGGTTTCATATATTCTAAGTTTTTCAGTGCAACTCACTCATATACTATGTACTACACTGTGCGTTTCTTATTTTCTAAGTTTTTCAGTGCAACTCACTCATATACTATGTACTACACTGTGCGTTTCTTATATTCTAAGTTTTTCAGTGCAACTCACTCTTATACTATGTACTACACTGTGCGTTTCTTATATTCTAATTTTTTCAGTGCAACTCACTCATATACTATGTACTACACTGTGCGTTTCTTATATTATAAGTTTTTCAGTGCAACTCACTCATATACTATGTTCTACACTGTGCGTTTCTTATATTCTAAGTTTTTCAGTGCAACTCACTCATATACTATGTACTACACTGTGCATTTCGTGTAATGCGGGTTTTTCAGTAAATTCTAAGTTTTTCAGTGCAACTCACTTATATACTATGTACTACACTGTGCGTTTCTTATATTCTAAGTTTTTCAGTGCAACTCACTCATATACTATGTACTACACTGTGGGTTTCATATATTCTAAGTTTTTCAGTGCAACTCACTCATATACTATGTACTACACTGTGCGTTTCTTATATTCTAAGTTTTTCAGTGCAACTCACTCATATACTATGTACTACACTGTGCGTTTCTTATATTCTAAGTTTTTCAGTGCAACTCACTCATATACTATGTACTACACTGTGCATTTCTTATATTCTAAGTTTTTCAGTGCAACTCACTCATATACTATGTACTACACTGTGCGTTTCTTATATTCTAAGTTTTTCAGTGCAACTAACTCATATACTATGTACTACACTGTGCATTTCGTGTAATGCGGGTTTTTCAGTAAATTCTTAGTTTTTCAGTGCAACTCACTCATATACTATGTACTACACTGTGCGTTTCTTATATTCTAAGTTTTTCAGTGCAACTCACTCATATACTATGTACTACACTGTGCGTTTCTTATATTCTAAGTTTTTCAGTGCAACTCACTCATATACTATGTACTACACTGTGCGTTTCTTATATTCTAAGTTTTTCTAGTGCAACTCACTCATATACTATGTACTACACTGTGCGTTTCTTATTTTCTAAGTTTTTCAGTGCAACTCACTCATATACTATGTACTACACTGTTCGTTTCTTATATTCTAAGTTTTTCAGTGCAACTCACACATATACTATGTTCTACACTGTGCGTTTCTTATTTTCTAAGTTTTTCAGTGCAACTCACTCATATACTATGTACTACACTGTGCATTTCGTGTAATGCGGGTTTTTCAATAAATTTTAAGTTTTTCAGTGCAACTCACTCATATACTATGTACTACACTGTGCGTTTCTTATATTCTAAGTTTTTCAGTGCAACTCACTCATATACAATGTACTACACTGTGCGCTTCTTATTTTCTAAGTTTTTCAGTGCAACTCACTCATATACTATGTACTACACTGTTCGTTTCTTATATTCTAAGTTTTTCAGTGCAACTCACTCATATACTATGTACTACACTGTGCGTTTCTTATATTCTAAGTTTTTCAGTGCAACTCACTCATATACTATGTACTACACTGTGCATTTCGTGTAATGCGGGTTTTTCAGTAAATTCTAAGTTTTTCAGTGCAACTCACTCATATGCTATGTACTACACTGTGCGTTTCTTATATTCTAAGTTTTTCAGTGCAACTCACTCATATACTATGTACTACACTGTGCGTTTCTTATAATCTAAGTTTTTCAGTGCAACTCACTCATATACTATGTACTACACTGTGCGTTTCTTATATTCTAAGTTTTTCAGTGCAACTCACTCATATACTATGTACTACACTGTGCGTTTCTTATATTCTAAGTTTTTCAGTGCAACTCACTCATATACTATGTACTACACTGTGCGTTTCTTATTTTCTAAGTTTTTTAGTGCAACTCACTCATATACTATGTACTACACTGTGCGTTTCTTATATTCTAAGTTTTTCAGTGCAACTCACTCATATACTATGTACTACACTGTGCATTTCCTGTAATGCGGGTTTTTCAGTAAATTCTAAGTTTTTCAGTGCAACTCACTCATATACTATATACTACACTGTGTGTTTCTTATATTCTATGTTTTTCAGTGCAACTCACTTATATACTATGTACTACACTGTGCGTTTCTTATATTCTAAGTTTTTCAGTGCAACTCACTCATATACTATGTACTACACTGTGGGTTTCATATATTCTAAGTTTTTCAGTGCAACTCACTCATATACTATGTACTACACTGTGCGTTTCTTATTTTCTAAGTTTTTCAGTGCAACTCACTCATATACTATGTACTACACTGTGCGTTTCTTATATTCTAAGTTTTTCAGTGCAACTCACTCTTATACTATGTACTACACTGTGCGTTTCTTATATTCTAAGTTTTTCAGTGCAACTCACTCATATACTATGTACTACACTGTGCGTTTCTTATATTATAAGTTTTTCAGTGCAACTCACTCATATACTATGTTCTACACTGTGCGTTTCTTATATTCTAAGTTTTTCAGTGCAACTCACTCATATACTATGTACTACACTGTGCATTTCGTGTAATGCGGGTTTTTCAGTAAATTCTAAGTTTTTCAGTGCAACTCACTCATATACTATGTACTACACTGTGCGTTTCTTATATTCTAATATTTTCAGTGCAACTCACTCATATACTATGTACTACACTGTGCGTTTCTTATATTCTAAGTTTTTCAGTGCAACTCACTCATATACTATGTACTACACTGTGCGTTTCTTATATTCTAAGTTTTTCAGTGCAACTCACTCTTATACTATATACTACACTGTGCATTTCGTGTAATGCGGGTTTTTCAGTAAATTCTAAGTTTTTCAGTGCAACTCACTCATATACTATGTACTACACTGTGCGTTTCTTATATTCTAAGTTTTTCAGTGCAACTCACTCATATACTATGTACTACACTGTGCATTTCTTATATTCTAAGTTATTCAATGCAACTCACTCATATACTATGTACTACACTGTGCATTTCGTGTAATGCGGGTTTTTCAGTAAATTCTTAGTTTTTCAGTGCAACTCACTCATATACTATGTACTACACTGTGCGTTTCTTATATTCTAAGTTTTTCAGTGCAACTCACTCATATACTATGTACTACACTGTGCATTTCGTGTAATGCGGGTTTTTCAGTAAATTCTAAGTTTTTCAGTGCAACTCACTCATATACTATGTACTACACTGTGCGTTTCTTATATTCTAAGTTTTTCAGTGCAACTCACTCATATACTATGTACTACACTGTGCATTTCGTGTAATGCGGGTTTTTCAGTAAATTCTTAGTTTTTCAGTGCAACTCACTCATATACTATGTACTACACTGTGCGTTTCTTATATTCTAAGTTTTTCAGTGCAACTCACTCATATACTATGTACTACACTGTGCGTTTCTTATATTCTAAGTTTTTCAGTGCAACTCACTCATATACTATGTACTACACTGTGCGTTTCTTATATTCTAAGTTTTTCTAGTGCAACTCACTCATATACTATGTACTACACTGTGCGTTTCTTATTTTCTAAGTTTTTCAGTGCAACTCACTCATATACTATGTACTACACTGTTCGTTTCTTATATTCTAAGTTTTTCAGTGCAACTCACACATATACTATGTACTACACTGTGCGTTTCTTATTTTCTAAGTTTTTCAGTGCAACTCACTCATATACTATGTACTACACTGTGCATTTCGTGTAATGCGGGTTTTTCAATAAATTTTAAGTTTTTCAGTGCAACTCACTCATATACTATGTACTACACTGTGCGTTTCTTATATTCTAAGTTTTTCAGTGCAACTCACTCATATACAATGTACTACACTGTGCGTTTCTTATATTCTATGTTTTTCAGTGCAACTCACTTATATACTATGTACTACACTGTGCGTTTCTTATATTCTAAGTTTTTCAGTGCAACTCACTCATATACTATGTACTACACTGTGGGTTTCATATATTCTAAGTTTTTCAGTGCAACTCACTCATATACTATGTACTACACTGTGCGTTTCTTATATTCTAAGTTTTTCAGTGCAACTCACTCTTATACTATGTACTACACTGTGCGTTTCTTATATTCTAAGTTTTTCAGTGCAACTCACTCATATACTATGTACTACACTGTGCGTTTCTTATATTATAAGTTTTTCAGTGCAACTCACTCATATACTATGTTCTACACTGTGCGTTTCTTATATTCTAAGTTTTTCAGTGCAACTCACTCATATACTATGTACTACACTGTGCATTTCGTGTAATGCGGGTTTTTCAGTAAATTCTAAGTTTTTCAGTGCAACTCACTCATATACTATGTACTACACTGTGCGTTTCTTATATTCTAATATTTTCAGTGCAACTCACTCATATACTATGTACTACACTGTGCGTTTCTTATATTCTAAGTTTTTCAGTGCAACTCACTCATATACTATGTACTACACTGTGCGTTTCTTATATTCTAAGTTTTTCAGTGCAACTCACTCTTATACTATATACTACACTGTGCATTTCGTGTAATGCGGGTTTTTCAGTAAATTCTTAGTTTTTCAGTGCAACTCACTCATATAATATGTAGTACACTTTGCGTTTCTTATATTCTAAGTTTTTCAGTGCAATCACTCATATACTATGTACTACACTGTGCGTTTCTTATATTCTAAGTTTTTCAGTGCAACTCACTCATATACTATGTACTACACTGTGCGTTTCTTATATTCTAAGTTTTTCAGTGCAACTCACTCATATACTATGTACTACACTGTGCATTTCGTGTAATGCGGGTTTTTCAGTAAATTCTAAGTTTTTCAGTGCAACTCACTCATATACTATGTACTACACTGTGCGTTTCTTATATTCTAAGTTTTTCAGTGCAACTCACTCATATACTATGTACTACACTGTGCATTTCGTGTAATGCGGGTTTTTCAGTAAATTCTTAGTTTTTCAGTGCAACTCACTCATATACTATGTACTACACTGTGCGTTTCTTATATTCTAAGTTTTTCAGTGCAACTCACTCATATACTATGTACTACACTGTGCGTTTCTTATATTCTAAGTTTTTCAGTGCAACTCACTCATATACTATGTACTACACTGTGCGTTTCTTATATTCTAAGTTTTTCTAGTGCAACTCACTCATATACTATGTACTACACTGTGCGTTTCTTATTTTCTAAGTTTTTCAGTGCAACTCACTCATATACTATGTACTACACTGTTCGTTTCTTATATTCTAAGTTTTTCAGTGCAACTCACACATATACTATGTACTACACTGTGCGTTTCTTATTTTCTAAGTTTTTCAGTGCAACTCACTCATATACTATGTACTACACTGTGCATTTCGTGTAATGCGGGTTTTTCAATAAATTTTAAGTTTTTCAGTGCAACTCACTCATATACTATGTACTACACTGTGCGTTTCTTATATTCTAAGTTTTTCAGTGCAACTCACTCATATACAATGTACTACACTGTGCGCTTCTTATTTTCTAAGTTTTTCAGTGCAACTCACTCATATACTATGTACTACACTGTGCGTTTCTTATATTCTAAGTTTTTCAGTGCAACTCACTCATATACTATGTACTACACTGTGCGTTTCTTATATTCTAAGTTTTTCAGTGCAACTCACTCATATACTATGTACTACACTGTGCATTTCGTGTAATGCGGGTTTTTCAGTAAATTCTAAGTTTTTCAGTGCAACTCACTCATATGCTATGTACTACACTGTGCGTTTCTTATATTCTAAGTTTTTCAGTGCAACTCACTCATATACTATGTACTACACTGTGCGTTTCTTATAATCTAAGTTTTTCAGTGCAACTCACTCATATACTATGTACTACACTGTGCGTTTCTTATATTCTAAGTTTTTCAGTGCAACTCACTCATATACTATGTACTACACTGTGCGTTTCTTATATTCTAAGTTTTTCAGTGCAACTCACTCATATACTATGTACTACACTGTGCGTTTCTTATTTTCTAAGTTTTTTAGTGCAACTCACTCATATACTATGTACTACACTGTGCGTTTCTTATATTCTAAGTTTTTCAGTGCAACTCACTCATATACTATGTACTACACTGTGCATTTCCTGTAATGCGGGTTTTTCAGTAAATTCTAAGTTTTTCAGTGCAACTCACTCATATACTATGTACTACACTGTGCGTTTCTTATATTCTATGTTTTTCAGTGCAACTCACTTATATACTATGTACTACACTGTGCGTTTCTTATATTCTAAGTTTTTCAGTGCAACTCACTCATATACTATGTACTACACTGTGGGTTTCATATATTCTAAGTTTTTCAGTGCAACTCACTCATATACTATGTACTACACTGTGCGTTTCTTATTTTCTAAGTTTTTCAGTGCAACTCACTCATATACTATGTACTACACTGTGCGTTTCTTATATTCTAAGTTTTTCAGTGCAACTCACTCTTATACTATGTACTACACTGTGCGTTTCTTATATTCTAAGTTTTTCAGTGCAACTCACTCATATACTATGTACTACACTGTGCGTTTCTTATATTATAAGTTTTTCAGTGCAACTCACTCATATACTATGTTCTACACTGTGCGTTTCTTATATTCTAAGTTTTTCAGTGCAACTCACTCATATACTATGTACTACACTGTGCATTTCGTGTAATGCGGGTTTTTCAGTAAATTCTAAGTTTTTCAGTGCAACTCACTCATATACTATGTACTACACTGTGCGTTTCTTATATTCTAATATTTTCAGTGCAACTCACTCATATACTATGTACTACACTGTGCGTTTCTTATATTCTAAGTTTTTCAGTGCAACTCACTCATATACTATGTACTACACTGTGCGTTTCTTATATTCTAAGTTTTTCAGTGCAACTCACTCTTATACTATATACTACACTGTGCATTTCGTGTAATGCGGGTTTTTCAGTAAATTCTAAGTTTTTCAGTGCAACTCACTCATATACTATGTACTACACTGTGCGTTTCTTATATTCTAAGTTTTTCAGTGCAACTCACTCATATACTATGTACTACACTGTGCATTTCTTATATTCTAAGTTTTTCAATGCAACTCACTCATATACTATGTACTACACTGTGCATTTCGTGTAATGCGGTTTTTCAGTAAATTCTTAGTTTTTCAGTGCAACTCACTCATATACTATGTAGTACACTTTGCGTTTCTTATATTCTAAGTTTTTCAGTGCAATCACTCATATACTATGTACTACACTGTGCGTTTCTTATATTCTAAGTTTTTCAGTGCAACTCACTCATATACTATGTACTACACTGTGCGTTTCTTATATTCTAAGTTTTTCAGTGCAACTCACTCATATACTATGTACTACACTGTGCATTTCGTGTAATGCGGGTTTTTCAGTAAATTCTAAGTTTTTCAGTGCAACTCACTCATATACTATGTACTACACTGTGCGTTTCTTATATTCTAAGTTTTTCAGTGCAACTCACTCATATACTATGTACTACACTGTGCATTTCGTGTAATGCGGGTTTTTCAGTAAATTCTTAGTTTTTCAGTGCAACTCACTCATATACTATGTACTACACTGTGCGTTTCTTATATTCTAAGTTTTTCAGTGCAACTCACTCATATACTATGTACTACACTGTGCGTTTCTTATATTCTAAGTTTTTCAGTGCAACTCACTCATATACTATGTACTACACTGTGCGTTTCTTATATTCTAAGTTTTTCTAGTGCAACTCACTCATATACTATGTACTACACTGTGCGTTTCTTATTTTCTAAGTTTTTCAGTGCAACTCACTCATATACTATGTACTACACTGTTCGTTTCTTATATTCTAAGTTTTTCAGTGCAACTCACACATATACTATGTACTACACTGTGCGTTTCTTATTTTCTAAGTTTTTCAGTGCAACTCACTCATATACTATGTACTACACTGTGCATTTCGTGTAATGCGGGTTTTTCAATAAATTTTAAGTTTTTCAGTGCAAC